>NW_024098164.1:0-42984 GCF_016545835.1 Crotalus tigris | reverse complement strand
ATATTCCACTTGGGGTGAGGGTTAGCTCACCATGAACTCATAGAGCAAAATGGACACCGCCTACAAACTTGGAGGGCTTGGTGTTTGGTTAGGAGGGCACTTACTTTTCTAGGCTTCCCTATCTATGTTTCTTGGGTAAATACATGGGAAAATCCCTTAGGAGGAAAATTCCACTTAGGGTTAGGATTAGGTCACCATGAACTCATAAAGCAAAATGGACACCGCCAAAAAACTCGGAGTGCTTAAGTATGGTTATGCGGGCACTTATTTTTCTAGGCTGCCCTATCTATGTTTCCTGGTAAAATACATGGGAAAATCCCATAGGAGGAAAATTCCATTTAGGCTAAGGGTTAAGTCACCATGAACTCACAGAACAAAATGGACTCCGCCACCAAACTCGGAGTGCTTGGGTATGGTTAGGAGGGCACTTATTTTTCTAGGCATCCCTATCTATGTTTCCTGGTAAAATACATGGGAAAATCCCATAGGAGTAAATTTCCACTTAAGGTTATGTTTAGGACACCATGAACTCATAGAGCAAAATGGACAGCGTCAACAAACTCGGAGTGCTTGGTTATGGTTAGGAGGGCTCTCACTTTTCTAGTCTTCCCTATCTATGTTTCCTGGTAAAATACTTGGGAAAATCCCATAGGAGGAAAATTCTACTTACGCTTAAGGTTAGGTCACGATCAACTCATAGAGCAAAATGGACACCTGCAACAAACTCGGAGTATTTGGGTATGGTTTGGAGGGCACTTACTTTTCCAGGCTGACCTTTCTATGTTTCCTGGTAAAATACATGGGAAAATCCCATAGGAGGAAAATTCCACTTAGGGTTAGGGTTAGGTCACCATGAACTCACAGAGCAAAATGGACCCCGCCAACAAACCCGGAGTGCTTTGATATGGTTAGGAGGGCACTTACTTTTCTAGGCTGTCCTTTCTATGTTTCCTGGTAAAATACATGGGAAAATCCCATAGGAGGAAAACTCCACTTAGGGTTAGGGTTAGGTCACCATAAACTCATAAAGCAAAATGGACACCATCAACAAAGTCGGAGTATTTGGGTATGGTTTGGAGTGCACTTACTTTTCTTGGCTGCCCTATCTATGTTTCCTGGTAAAATACATGGGAAAATCCCATAAGAGGAAAATTTCTCTTAGGGTTAGGGTTAGGTCACCATGAACCCATAGAGCAAAATGGACCCCACCAACAAACCCGGAGTGCTTGGTTATGGTTAGGAGGGCTCTCACTTTTCTTGTCTTCCCTATCTATGTTTCCTGGTAAAATACATGGGAAAATCCCATAGGAGGAAAATTCTACTTCCGCTTAAGGTTAGGTCACGATGAACAAATAGAGTAAAATGGACACCGCCAACAAACTCGGAGTAATTGGGTATGCTTTGGAGAGCACTTACTTTTCTAGGCTTACCTGTCTATGTTTCCTGGTAAAATACATGGGAAAATCCCATTGGAGGAAAATTGCACTTAGGGTTAGGATTAGGTCACCATGAACTCATAGAGCAAAATGGACAACACGAACATACCAGGAGTGCTTGGGAATGGTTATAAGGGCACTCACTTTTCTAGGCTGCCCTATCTATGTTTCCTGGTAAAATACATGGGATAATCCCATAGGAGGAAAACTCCACTTAGGGTTAGGGTTAGGTCACCATGAACTCGTAGAGGAAAATGGACACCAACAACAAATCCGGAATGCTTGGGTATGGTTAGGAGGGCACTTGGTTTTCTATGCTGCCAAATCTATGTTTCCTGGTAAAATACATGGGAAAATCCCATAGGAGGAAAATGCCATTTAGGCTAAGGGTTAATTCACCATGAACTCACAGAGCAAAATGGACACCACCAACAAATCCCGAATGCTTGGGTATGGTTAGTTGGGCACTTGGTTTTCTAGGCTGCCAAATCTATGTTTCCTGGTAAAATACATGGGAAAATCCCATAGGAGGAAAATTCCATTTAGGGTTAGGGTTAGGTTACCATGAACTCATAGAGCAAAATGGGCACCACCAACAAAGTCGGAGTGCTTGTGTATGTTTAGGAGGGCTCTTACTTTTCCAGGCTGCCCTATCTATGTTTCCTGGTAAAATACATTGGAAAATCCCATAGGAAAAAAATTCCACTTACGGTTAGGGTTAGGTCAACATGAACTCATAGAGCAAAATGGTCACCTCCAACAAACCCGGAGTACTTGGGGATGGTAGGAGGGCACTTACATTTCTAAGCTGCCCAAGCTATGTTTCTTGGTAAAATACATGGGGAAATCCCATAGGAGGAAAATTCCAGTTAGTGTTAGGGTTAGGTCACCATAAACTCAAAGAGCAAAATGAGTTCCGTCAAAAAACTCGGAGTGCTTGAGTATGATTAGGAGTGCACTTACTTTTCTAGGCTGCCCTATCTATGTTTCCTGGTAAAATACATGGGAAAATCCCATAAGAGGAAAATTACACTTAGGGTTAGGGTTAGGTCACCATGAACTCATAGAGCAAAATGGACACAGCCTACAAACTTGGAGTGCTTGGGTTTGGTTAGGATGGCACTTATTTTTCTTGTCTTCCCTATCTATGTTTCCTGGTAAAATACATGGAAAAATCCCATAGGAGGAAAATTCCATTTAGGGTAAGGGTTAAGTCACCATGAACTCACAGAGCAAAATGAGTTCCGTCAACAAACCCGGAGTTCTTTGGTATGGTTAGGAGTGCACTTACTTTTCTAGGCTGCCCTATCTATGTTTCCTGGTAAAATACATGGGAAAATCCCATAAGAGGAAAATTCCACTTAGGGTTAGGGTTAGGTCACCATGAACCCATAGAGCAAAATGGACCCCACCAACAAACCCGGAGTGCTTGGTTATGGTTAGGAGGGCTCTCACTTTTCTTGTCTTCCCTATCTATGTTTCCTGGTAAAATACATGGGAAAATCCCATAGGAGGAAAATTCTACTTCCGCTTAAGGTTAGGTCACGATGAACTCAAAGAGTAAAATGGACACCGCCAACAAACTCGGAGTAATTGGGTATGCTTTGGAGAGCACTTACTTTTCTAGGCTTACCTGTCTATGTTTCCTGGTAAAATACATGGGAAAATCCCATTGGAGGAAAATTGCACTTAGGGTTAGGATTAGGTCACCATGAACTCATAGAGCAAAATGGACAACACGAACATACCAGGAGTGCTTGGGAATGGTTATAAGGGGACTCACTTTTCTAGGCTGCCCTATCTATGTTTCCTGGTAAAATACATGGGATAATCCCATAGGAGGAAAACTCCACTTAGGGTTAGGGTTAGGTCACCATGAACTCGTAGAGGAAAATGGACACCAACAACAAATCCGGAATGCTTGGGTATGGTTAGGAGGGCACTTGGTTTTCTATGCTGCCAAATCTATGTTTCCTGGTAAAATACATGGGAAAATCCCATAGGAGGAAAATGCCATTTAGGCTAAGGGTTAATTCACCATGAACTCACAGAGCAAAATGGACACCACCAACAAATCCCGAATGCTTGGGTATGGTTAGTTGGGCACTTGGTTTTCTAGGCTGCCAAATCTATGTTTCCTGGTAAAATACATGGGAAAATCCCATAGGAGGAAAATTCCATTTAGGGTTAGGGTTAGGTTACCATGAACTCATAGAGCAAAATGGGCACCACCAACAAAGTCGGAGTGCTTGTGTATGTTTAGGAGGGCTCTTACTTTTCCAGGCTGCCCTATCTATGTTTCCTGGTAAAATACATTGGAAAATCCCATAGGAAAAAAATTCCACTTACGGTTAGGGTTAGGTCAACATGAACTCATAGAGCAAAATGGTCACCTCCAACAAACCCGGAGTACTTGGGGATGGTAGGAGGGCACTTACATTTCTAAGCGGCCCAAGCTATGTTTCTTGGTAAAATACATGGGGAAATCTCATAGGAGGAAAATTCCAGTTAGTGTTAGGGTTAGGTCACCATAAACTCAAAGAGCAAAATGAGTTCCGTCAAAAAACTCGGAGTGCTTGGGTATGATTAGGAGTGCACTTACTTTTCTAGGCTGCCCTATCTATGTTTCCTGGTAAAATACATGGGAAAATCCCATAAGAGGAAAATTCCACTTAGGGTTAGGGTTAGGTCACCATGAACTCATAGAGAAAATGGACACAGCCTACAAACTTGGAGTGCTTGGGTTTGGTTAGGATGGCACTTATTTTTCTTGTCTTCCCTATCTATGTTTCCTGGTAAAATACATGGAAAAATCCCATAGGAGGAAAATTCCATTTAGGGTAAGGGTTAAGTCACCATGAACTCACAGAGCAAAATGAGTTCCGTCAACAAACCCGGAGTTCTTTGGTATGGTTAGGAGGGCACTTACTTTTCCAGGCTGCCCTATCTATGTTTCCTGGTAAAATACATTGGAAAATCCCATAGGAAAAAAATTCCACTTACGGTTAGGGTTAGGTCAACATGAACTCATAGAGCAAAATGGTCACCTCCAACAAACCCGGAGTACTTGGGGATGGTAGGAGGGCACTTACATTTCTAGGCTGCCCTAGCTATGTTTCTTGGTAAAATACATGGGAAAATCCCATAGGTGGAAAATTCCACTTAGAGTTAGGGTTAGGTCACCACGAACTCATAGAGCAAAATTGACACCGCCAACAAACACAGAGTGCTTAGGTGTGTTTATGCAGGCTCTTATTTTTCTAGGCTGTCCTATCTGTGTTTCCTGGTAAAATACATGGGAAAATCCCATAGGAATAAAATTCCACTTAGGGTGAGGGTTAGCTCACCATGAACTCATAGAGCAAAATGGACACCGCCTACAAACTTGGAGTGCTTGGGTATGGTTAGGAGGGCACTTACTTTTCTAGGCTTCCCTATCTATGTTTCTTGGTAAAATACATGGGAAAATCCCATAGGAGGAAAATTCAATTTAGGGTTAGGGTAAAGTCACCGTGAACTCATAGAGCAAAATTGACACCACCAACAAACTCGGAGTTCTTAAGTATGGTTGTGAGGGCACTTACTTTTCCAGGCTGCCCTATCTATGTTTCCTGGTAAAATACATGGGAAAATCCCATAGGAGGAAAATTCCACTTACGGTTAGGGTTAGGTCAACATGAACTCATAGAGCAAAACGGACACTGCCAACAAACCCAGAATACTTGGGTATGGTAGGAGGAAACTTACATTTCTAGATTGCCCTATCTATGTTTCTTGGTAAAATACATGGGAAAATCCCATAGGAGGAAAATTCAATTTAGGGTTAGGGTTAAGTCACCATGAACTCATAGAGCAAAATGGACACCACCAAAAAACTCGGAGTGCTTGTGTATGTTTAGGAGGGCTCTTAGTTTTCCAGGCTGACTTATCTATGTTTCCTGGTAAAATACATGGGAAAATCCCATAGCAGTAAATTTCCACTTAAGGTTATGTTTAGGTCACCATGAACTCATAGAGCAAAATGGACAGCGCGAAAAAACTCGGAGTGCTGGGGTATGGTTTGGAGGGCACTTACTTTTCTAGGCTGCCCTATCTATGTTTCCTGGTAAAATACATGGGAAAATCCCATAGGAGGAAAATTTCTCTTAGGGTGAGCGTTAGCTCACCATGAACTCATAGAGCAAAATGGACACCGCCTACAAACTTGGAGTGCTTGGGTTTGGTTAGGATGGCACTTATTTTTCTAGGCTTCCCTATCTATGTTTCTTGGTAATATACATGGAAAAATCCCATAGGAGGAAAAGTCCATTTAGGGTAAGGGTTAAGTCACCATGAACTCATAGAGCAAAATGGACTCTGCCAACAAACTCAGAGTACTTGGGTATGGTAGGAGGACACTTACATTTCTAAGCTGACCTTTCTATGTTTCCTGGTAAAATACATGGGGAAATCCCATAGGAGGAAAATTCCACTTAAGGTTATAGTTAGGTCACCATGAACTCATAGAGCAAAATGAACACCGCCAACAAACTCGGAGTATTTGGGTATGGTAGGAGGGCACTTACTTTTCTAGGCTGACCTTTCTATGTTTCCTGGTAAAATACATGGGGAAATCCCATAGGAGGAAAATTCGAGTTAGGGTTAGGGATAGGTCACCATAAACTCATAGAGCAAAATGGACCGCGCCAAAAAACCCAGAGTGCTTTGGTATGGTTAGGAGGGCACTTACTTTTCTAGGCTGTCCTTTCTATGTTTCCTGGTAAAATACATGGGAAAATCCCATAGGAGGAAAACTCCACTTAGGGTTAGGGTTAGGTCACCATGAACTCATAGAGCAAAATGGACACCGCCAACAAACTCGGAGTGCTTGGTTATGGTTAGGAGTGCTCTCACTTTTCTAGTCTTCCCTATCTATGTTTTCTGGTAAAATACATGGGAAAATCCCATAGGAGGAAAATTCCACTTAAGGTTATAGTTAGGTCACCATGAACTCATAGAGCAAAATGGACACATCCTACAAACTTGGAGTGCTTGGGTTTGGTTAGGATGGCACTTATTTTTCTTGTCTTCCCTATCTATGTTTCCTGGTAAAAAAATGGAAAAATCCCATAGGAGGAAAATTCCATTTAGGGTAAGGGTTAAGTCACCATGAACTCACAGAGCAAAATGGACTCCGCCAACAAACTCAGAGTGCTTGGGTATGGTTAGGAGGGCACTTATTTTTCTAGGCATCCCTATCTATGTTTCCTGGTAAAATACATGGGAAAATCCCATAGGAGGAAAATTCCACTTAAGGTTATAGTTAGGTCACCATGAACTCATAGAGCAAAATGGATACCGTCCACAAACTCAGAGTGCTTGGGTGTGATTAGGAGTACACTAACTTTTCTAGGCTGCCCTATCTATGTTTCCTGGTAACATACATGGGAAAATCCCATAAGAGGAAAATTCCACTTAGGGTTAGGGTTAGGTCACCATGAACTCGTAGAGCAAAATGGACACCGCCAACAAACTCTGAGTTCTTGGTTATGGTTAGGATGGCACTCACTTTTCTTGTCTTCCCTATTTTGTTTCCTGGTAAAATACTTGGGAACATCCTATAGGAGGAAAATTCTACTTACACTTAAGGTTAGGTCACGACGAACTCATAGAGCAAAATGGACACCGCCAACAAACTCGGAGTATTTGGGTATGGTTTGGAGGGCACTTACTTTTCTAGGCTGACCTTTCTATTTTTCCTGGTAAAATACATGGGGAAATCCCATAGGAGGAAAATTCCAGTTAGGGTTAGGGTTAGGTCACCATAAACTCAAAGAGCAAAATGAGTTCCGTCAAAAAACTCGGAGTGCTTGGGTATGATTAGGAGTGTACTTACTTTTCTAGGCTGCCCTATCTATGTTTCCTGGTAAAATACATGGGAAAATCCCATAAGAGGAAAATTCCACTTAGGGTTAGGGTTAGGTCACCATGAACTCATAGAGAAAATGGACACAGCCTACAAACTTGGAGTGCTTGGGTTTGGTTAGGATGGCACTTATTTTTCTTGTCTTCCCTATCTATGTTTCCTGGTAAAATACATGGAAAAATCCCATAGGAGGAAAATTCCATTTAGGGTAAGGGTTAAGTCACCATGAACTCACAGAGCAAAATGAGTTCCGTCAACAAACCCGGAGTTCTTTGGTATGGTTAGGAGTGCACTTACTTTTCTAGGCTGCCCTATCTATGTTTCCTGGTAAAATACATGGGAAAATCCCATAAGAGGAAAATTCCACTTAGGGTTAGGGTTAGGTCAGCATGAACTCACAGAGCAAAATGGACACCGACAACAAACTCTGAGTGCTTGGTTATGGTTAAGAGGGCTCTCACTTTTCTTGTCTTCCCTACCTATGTTTCCTGGTAAAATACTTGGAAAAATCCCATAGGAGGAAAATTCTACTTACGCTTAAGGTTAGGTCACCATGAACTCATAGAGCAAAATGGACACCACGAAAATACCAGGAGTGCTTGGGAATGGTTATGAGGGCACTTACATTTCTAGGCTGCCCTATCTATGTTTCCTGGTAAAATACATGGGGAAATCCCTTAGGAGGAAAAGTCCACTTAGGGTTAGGGTTAGGTCACCATGAACTCGTAGAAGAAAATGGACACCACCAACACATCCGGAATGCTTGGGTATTGTTAGGGGGGCACTTGGTTTTCTAGGCTGCCCTATCTATGTTTCCTGGTAAAATACATGGGAAAATCTCATAGGAGGAAAATTCCACTTAAGGTTATGGTTACGTCACATGAACCCATAGAGCAAAAAGACACCGTCAACAAACTTGGAGTGCTTGGGTATGGTTAGGAGGGCACTTACCTTTGTAGGCTGCCCTATCTATGTTTCCTGGTAAAATACATGGGAAAATCCCATAGGAGGAAAATTTCACTTAGGGTTAGGGTTAGGTCACCATGAACTCATAGAGCAAAATGGACACCACCAAAAAACTCGGAGTGCTTGTGTATGTTTAGGAGGGCTCTTACTTTTCGAGGCTGCCCTATCTATATTTCCTGGTAAAATACATGGGAAAATCCCATAGGAAAAAAATTCCACTTACGGTTAGGTTTAGGTCAACATGAACTCATTGATCAAAATGGACAGCGCGAAAAAACTCGGAGTGCTTGTGTATGTTTAGGAGGGCTCTTACTTTTCTAGGCTGCCCTATCTATGTTTCCTGGTAAAATACATGGGAAAATCTCATAGGAGGAAAATTGCACTTAAGGTTAGGGTTACGTCACATGAACCCATAGAGCAAAAAGACACCGTCAACAAACTCGGAGTGCTTGGGTATGGTTAGGAGGGCACTTACCTTTGTAGGCTGCCCTATCTATGTTTCCTGGTAAAATACATGGGAAAATCCCATAGGAGGAAAATTTCACTTAGGGTTAGGGTTAGGTCACCATGAACTCATAGAGCAAAATGGACACCACCAAAAAACTCGGAGTGCTTGTGTATGTTTAGGAGGGCTCTTACTTTTCGAGGCTGCCCTATCTATATTTCCTGGTAAAATACATGGGAAAATCCCATAGGAAAAAAATTCCACTTACGGTTAGGGTTAGGTCAACATGAACTCATTGATCAAAATGGACACCGCCAACAAACCCGGAGTACTTGGGTATGGTTTGGAGGGCACTTACATTTCCATACTGCCCTATCCATGTTTCCTGGTAAAATACATGGGAAAATCCCATAGGAGGAAAACTCAACTTAGGGTTAGGGTTAGGTCACCAAAAACTCATAGAGCAAAATGGACACCCCTAAAAAAGTCGGAGTATTTGGGTATGGTTTGGAGGGCACTTCCTTTTCTAGGCTGCCCTATCTATGCTTCCTGGTAAAACACATCGGAAAATCCCATAGGAGGAAAATTCCACTTAAGGTTATGGTTATGTCACCATTAACTCATAGAGCAAAATGGATACCGTCAACAAACTCGCAGTGCTTGGGTATGGTTTGGAGGGCACTTCCTTTTCTAGGCTGCCCTATCTATGCTTCCTGGCAAAATACATGGGAAAATCCCATAAGAGGAAAATTCGACATAGGGTTAGGGTTAGGTCGCCATGAACTCATAGAGCAAAATGGACACCGCCAACAAACTCTGAGTGGTTGGTTATGGTTAGGAGGGCTCTCACTTTTCTTGTCTTCCCTATCTATGTTTCCTGGTAAAATACTTGGGAAAATCCCATAGGAGGAAAATTCTACTTATGCTTAAGTTTAGGTCACGATGAACTCATAGAGCAAAATGGACACCGCCAACAAACTCGGAGTATTTGGGTATGGTTTGGAGGGTACTTACTTTTCTAGGCTGACCTTTCAATGTTTCCTGGTAAAATACATGGGAAAATCCCATAGGAGGAAAATTCCACTTAGAGTTAGGGTTAGGTCACCACGAACTCATAGAGCAAAATGGACACCGCCAACAAACTCCGAGTGCTTGGTTGTGGTTAGGAGGGCTCTTAGTATTTTGGCTTCCCTATCTATGTTTCCTGGTAAAATACATGGGAAAAACCCATAGGAGGAAAATTCTACTTACGGTTAGGGTTAGGTCACCATGAACTCATAGAGCAAAATGGACACAACCAACAAACCCGAAGTGCTTGGGTATGGTTAGGAGGGCACTTACCTTTGTAGGCTGCCCTATTTAGGTTTCCCGATAAAATACATGGGAAAATGCCATAGTAGGAAAATTCAACTTAGGGTGAGGGTTAGCTCACTATGAACTCATAGAACAAAATGGACACCACCTACAAACGTGGAGTGCTTGGGTATGGTTAGGAGGGCTCTTACGTTTGTAGGCTGCCCTTTCTATGTTTCCTGATAAAATACATGGGAAAATCCCATAGGAGGAAAATTCCACTTAGGGTTAGGTCACCATGAACTCATAGAGCATAATGGACACCACCAAAAAACTCGGAAAATTTGGGTATGGTTTGGAGGGCACTTACTTTCCGAGGCTGCCATATCTGTGTTTCCTGGTAAAATACATGGGAAAATCCCATAAGAGGAAAATTCCACTTAGGGTTAGGGTTAGGTCACCATGAACTCGTAGAGCAAAATGGACACCGCCAACAAACTCTGAGTGCTTGGTTATGGTTAGGATGGCACTCACTTTTCTTGTCTTCCCTATTTTGTTTCCTGGTAAAATACTTGGGAACATCCTATAGGAGGAAAATTCTACTTACACTTAAGGTTAGGTCACGACGAACTCATAGAGCAAAATGGACACCGCCAACAAACTCGGAGTATTTGGGTATGGTTTGGAGGGCACTTACTTTTCTAGGCTGACCTTTCTGTTTTTCCTGGTAAAATACATGGGGAAATCCCATAGGAGGAAAATTCCAGTTAGGGTTAGGGTTAGGTCACCATAAACTCAAAGAGCAAAATGAGTTCCGTCAAAAAACTCGGAGTGCTTGGGTATGATTAGGAGTGCACTTACTTTTCTAGGCTGCCCTATCTATGTTTCCTGGTAAAATACATGGGAAAATCCCATAAGAGGAAAATTCCACTTAGGGTTAGGGTTAGGTCACCATGAACTCAAAGAGAAAATGGACACAGCCTACAAACTTGGAGTGCTTGGGTTTGGTTAGGATGGCACTTATTTTTCTTGTCTTCCCTATCTATGTTTCCTGGTAAAATACATGGAAAAATCCCATAGGAGGAAAATTCCATTTAGGGTAAGGGTTAAGTCACCATGAACTCACAGAGCAAAATGAGTTCCGTCAACAAACCCGGAGTTCTTTGGTATGGTTAGGAGGGCACTTACTTTTCTAGGCTGTCCTTTCTATGTTTCCTGGTAAAATACATGGGAAAATCCCATAGGAGGAAAACTCCACTTAGGGTTAGGGTTAGTTCACCATAACATAATAGAGCAAAATGGACACCACCAACAAAGTCGGAGTATTTGGGTATGGTTTGGAGGGCACTTACTTTTCTAGGCTGCCCTATCTATGTTTCCTGGTAAAATACATGGGAAAATCCAATAAGAGGAAAATTCCACTTAGGGTTAGGGTTAGGTCAGCATGAACTCACAGAGCAAAATGGACACCGACAACAAACTCTGAGTGCTTGGTTATGGTTAAGAAGGCTCTCACTTTTCTTGTCTTCCCTACCTATGTTTCCTGGTAAAATACTTGGAAAAATCCCATAGGAGGAAAATTCTACTTACGCTTAAGGTTAGGTCACCATGAACTCATAGAGCAAAATGGACACCACGAAAATACCAGGAGTGCTTGGGAATGGTTATGAGGGCACTTACATTTCTAGGCTGCCCTATCTATGTTTCCTGGTAAAATACATGGGGAAATCCCTTAGGAGGAAAAGTCCACTTAGGGTTAGGGTTAGGTCACCATGAACTCGTAGAAGAAAATGGACACCACCAACACATCCGGAATGCTTGGGTATTGTTAGGGGGGCACTTGGTTTTCTAGGCTGCCCTATCTATGTTTCCTGGTAAAATACATGGGAAAATCTCATAGGAGGAAAATTCCACTTAAGGTTATGGTTACGTCACATGAACCCATAGAGCAAAAAGACACCGTCAACAAACTCGGAGTGCTTGGGTATGGTTAGGAGGGCTCTTACTTTTCGAGGCTGCCCTATCTATATTTCCTGGTAAAATACATGGGAAAATCCCATAGGAAAAAAATTCCACTTACGGTTAGGTTTAGGTCAACATGAACTCATTGATCAAAATGGACAGCGCGAAAAAACTCGGAGTGCTTGTGTATGTTTAGGAGGGCTCTTACTTTTCTAGGCTGCCCTATCTATGTTTCCTGGTAAAATACATGGGAAAATCTCATAGGAGGAAAATTGCACTTAAGGTTAGGGTTACGTCACATGAACCCATAGAGCAAAAAGACACCGTCAACAAACTCGGAGTACTTGGGTATGGTTAGGAGGGCTCTTACTTTTCTAGGCTGCCCTATCTATGTTTCCTGGTAAAATACAAGGGAAAATCCCATAGGAGTAAAATTCCACTTAGGGTTAGGGTTAGGTCACCATGAACTCATAGAACAAAATGGACACCGCCAACAAACTCAGAGTGCTTGGTGTTTGGTTAGGAGGGCACTTAGTTTTCTCGGCTTCCCCATCTATGTTTCTTGGTAAAATACATGGGAAAATCCCATAGGAGGAAAATTCCATTTAGGGTTAGGGTTAGGTCACCATGAACTCATAGAGCAAAATGGACACAACCAACACACCCGGAGTGCTTGGGTATGGTTAGGAGGGCACTTACCTTTGTAGGCTGCCCTATCTATGTTTCCTGGTAAAATACATGGGAAAATCCCATAGGAGGAAAATTCTATTTAGGGTTAGGGTTAGGTCACCATGAACTCATAGAGCAAAATTGACACCGCCAACAAACCCAAAGTCCTTGGGTATGGTAGGAGGGCACTTACTTTTCCAGGCTGCCCTATCTATGTTTCCTGGTAAAATACATGGGAAAATCCCATAGGAGGAAAATTCCACTTAGGGTTAGGGTTAGGTCACCATGAACTCATAGAGCAAAATGGACACCGCCTACAAACTTGGAGTGCTTGGGTATGGTTAGGAGGGCACTTACTTTTCTAGGCTTCCCTATCTATGTTTCTTGGTAAAATATATGGGAAAATCCCATAGGAGGAAAATTCCATTTAGGGTTAGGTTTAAGTCACCGTGAACTCATAGAGCAAAATGGACACAACCAACAAACCCGGAGTGCTTGGGTATGGTTAGGAGGGCACTTACTATTCTAGACTGCCCTATCTATGTTTCCTGGTAAAATATATGGGAAAATCCCATTGGAGTAAAATTCCACTTAGGGTTAGGGTTAGGTCACTATGAACTCATAGAGCAAAATGGACACCGCCAACAAACTGGGAGTGCTTGGTGTTTGGTTAGGAGGGCTGTTACTTTTGTAGGGTGCCCTTTCTATGTTTCCTGGTAAAATACATGGAAAAATCCCATAGGAGGAAAATTTCATTTAGGGTAAGGGTTAAGTCACCATGAACTCACAGAGCAAAATGGACTCCGCCAACAAACTCAGAGTGCTTGGGTATGGTTAGGAGGGCACTTATTTTTCTAGGCATCCCTATCTATGTTTCCTGGTAAAATACATGGGAAAATCCCATAGGAGGAAAATTCTACTTACGGTTAGGGTTAGGTCACCATGAAGTCAAGAGCAAAAAGGACACCACCAACAAACTCGGAGAATTTGGGTATGGTTTGCAGGGCACTTACTTTCCTAGGCTGCCCTATCTATGTTTCCTGGTAAAATACATGGGAATATCCCATAGGAGGAAAAATCCACTTAAGGTTATAGTTAGGTCACCATGAACTCATAGAGCAAAATGGATACCGTCCACAAACTCGGAGTGCTTGGGTATGATTAGGAGTGCACTTACTTTTCTAGGCTTCCGTATCTATGTTTCCTGGTAAAATACATGGGAAAATCCCATAAGAGGAAAATTCCATTTAGTGCTAGGGATAGGTCACCATGAACTCATAGAGTAAAATGGACACCGCCAACAAACTCGGAGTATTTGAATATGGTTTGGAGGGCACTTACTTTTCTAGGCTGACCTTTCTATGTTTCCTGGTAAAATACATGGGGAAATCCCATAGGAGGAAAATTCCAATTAGGGTTAGAGTTAGGTCACCATAAACTCATAGAGCAAAATGGACCCGGCCAACGAACACGGAGTGCTTTGGTATGGTTAGGAGGGCACTTACTTTTGTAGGCTGCCCTATCTATGCTTCCTCGTAAAATACATGGGAAAATCCCATAGGAGGAAAATTCCACTTAAGGTTATAGTTAGGTCACCATGAACTCATAGAGCAAAATGGATACCGTCCACAAACTCGGAGTGCTTGGGTATGGTTTGGAGGGCACTTACTTTTCTAGGCTGACCTTTCTATATTTCCTGGTAAAATACATGGGGAAATCCCATAGGAGGAAAATTCCAGTTAGGGTTAGAGTTAGGTCACCATAAACTCATAGAGCAAAATGGACCCGGCCAACGAACACGGAGTGCTTTGGTATGGTTAGGACGGCACTTACTTTTGTAGGCTGCCCTATCTATGCTTCCTCGTAAAATACATGGGAAAATCCCATAGGAGGAAAATTCCACTTAAGGTTATAGTTAGGTCACCATGAACTCATAGAGCAAAATGGATACCGTCCACAAACTCGGAGTGCTTGGGTATGGTTTGGAGGGCACTTACTTTTCTAGGCTGACCTTTCTATGTTTCCTGGTAAAATACATGGGGAAATCCCATAGGAGGAAAATTCCAGTTAGGGTTAGAGTTAGGTCACCATAAACTCATATAGCAAAATGGACCCGGCCAACAAACACGGAGTGCTTTGGTATGGTTAGGAGGGCACTTAATTTTGTAGGCTGCCCTATCTATGCTTCCTGGTAAAATACATGGGAAAATCCCATAGGAGGAAAATTCCACTTAAGGTTATAGTTAGGTCACCATGAACTCATAGAGCAAAATGGATACCGTCCACAAACTCGGAGTGCTTGGGTATGATTAGGTGGGCTCTTACTTTTCTAGGCTGCCCTACCTATGTTTCCCGGTAAAATACATGGGGAAATCCCATAGGAGGAAAATTACAGTTAGGGTTAGGGTTAGGTCACCATAAACTCAAAGAGCAAAATGGACACCACCAACAAAGTCAGAGTATTTGGGGATGGTTTGGAGGGCACTTAGTTTTGTAGGCTGCCCTATCTATTCTTCCTGGTAAAATATATGGGAAAATCCCATAGGAAGAAAATTCCACTTAAGGTTAGGGTTATGTCACATGAACTCATAGAGCAAAAAGGACACTGTCAAAAAACTCGGAGTATTTGTGTACGGTTTGGAGGGCACTTACTTTTCTAGGCATCCCTATCTATGTTTCCTAGTAAAATACATGGGGAAATCCCATAGGAGGAAAATTCTACTTATGTTTAGGGTTAGGTCACCATGAACTCGAGAGCAAAATGGACACCACCAACAAACTCGGAGAATTTGGGTATGATTAGGAGTGCACTTACTTTTCTAGGCTGCCCTATCTAAGTTTCCTGGTAAAATACATGGGAAAATCCCATAGGAGGAAAATTCTACTTACGCTTAAGGTTGGGTCATGATGAACTCATAGAGTAAAATGGACACCGCCAACAAACTCGGAGTATTTGGATATGGTTTGGAGGGCACTGACTTTTCTAGGCTGACCTTTCTATGTTTCCTGGTAAAATACATGGGGAAATCCCATAGGAGGAAAATTCCAGTTAGGGTTAGGGTTAGGTCACCATAAACTCAAAGAGCAAAATGGACACCACCAACAAAGTTGGAGTATTTGGGTATGGTTTGGAGGGCACTTACTTTTGTAGGCTGCCCTATCTATGCTTCCTGGTAAAATACATGGGAAAATCCCATAGGAGGAAAATTCCACTTAAGGTTATAGTTAGGTCACCATGAACTCATAGAGCAAAATGGATTCCGTCAAAAAACACTGAGTGCTTGGGTATCATTAGGAGCGCACTTACTTTTCTAGGCTGCCCTATCTATGTTTCCTGGTAAAATACATGTGAAAATCCCATAAGAGGAAAATTCCACTTAGGGTTAGGGTTAGGTCACCATGAACTCTTAGAGCAAAATGGACACCGCCAACAAACTCGGAGTATTTGGGTATGGCTTGGAAGGCACTTACTTTTCTAGGGTGACGTTTCTATGTTTCCTGGTAAAATACATGGGGAAATCCCATAGGAGGAAAATTCCAGTTAGAGTTAGGGTTAGGTCACCATAAACTCATAGATCAAAATGGACCCCGCCAACAAACCCGGAGTGCTTTGGTATGGTTAGGAGGGCACTTACTTTTCTTGGCTGTCCTTTCTATGTTTCCTGGTAAAATACATGGGAAAATCCTATAGGAGGAAAACTCCACTTAGGGTTAGGGTTAGGTCACCATAAACTCATAGAGCAAAATGGACACCACCAACAAAGTCGGAGTATTTGGGTATGGTTTGGAGGGCACTTACTTTTTTAGTCTTCCCTATCTATGTTTCCTGGTAAAATACATGGGAAAATCCCATAGGAGGAAAATTCCACTTAGGGTGAGCGTTAGCTCACCATGAACTCATAGAGCAAAATGGACACTGCCTACAAACTTGGAGTGCTTGGGTTTGGTTAGGATGGGACTTATTTTTCTAAGCTTCCCTATCTATGTTTCTTGGTAGTATACATGGAAAAATCCCATAGGAGGAAAATTCCATTTAGGGTAAGGGTTAAGTCACCATGAACTCATAGAGCAAAATGGACCCCACCAACAAACCTGGAGTGCTTGGTTATGGTTAGGAGGGCTCTCACTTTTCTTCTCTTCCTATCTATGTTTGCTGGTAAAATACATGGGAAAATCCCATAGGAGGAAAACTCCAGTTAGGGTTAGGGTTAGGTCACCATGAACTCGTAGAGGAAAATGGACACCACCAACAAATCCGGAATGCTTGGATATGGTTATGAGGGAACTTGGTTTTCTAGGCTGCCAAATCTATGTTTCCTGGTAAAATACATGGGAAAATCCCATAGGAGGAAAATTCCATTTAGGGTTAGGTCACCATGAACTCATAGAGCAAAATGGGCACTACCAACAAAGTCGGAGTCCTTGTGTATGTTTAGGAGGGCTCTTACTTTTCCAGGCTGCCCTATCTATGTTTCCTGGTAAAATACATGGGAAAATCCCATAGGAAAAAAATTCCACTTACGGTTAGGGTTAGGTCAACATGAACTCAAAGAGCAAAATGGTCACCTCCAACAAACTCGGAGTACTTGGGGATGGTAGGAGCGCACTTACATTACTAGACAGCCCTATCTATGTTTCCTGGTAAAATACATGGGAAAATCCCATAGGAGGAAAATTCCACTTAAGGTTACGGTTACGTCACATGAACTCATAGAGCAAAAAGGACACCGTCAACAAACTCGGAGTGCTTGGGTATGATTAGGAGGGCTCTCACTTTTCTTGTCTTCCCTATCTATGTTTCCGGGTAAAATACATAGGAAAATCCCATAGGAGGAAAATTCTACTTACGGTTATGTTTAAGTCACGATGAACTCATAGAGCAAAATGGACACCACCAACAAATTCGGAGTATTTGGGTATGGTTTGGAGGGCACTTACTTTTCTAGGCTGCCCTATTTCTTTTTCCTGGTAAAATACATGGGAAAATCCCATAGGAGGAAAATTCCACTTGGGGTGAGGGTTAGCTCACCATGAACTCATAGAGCAAAATGGACACCGCCTACAAACTTGGAGGGCTTGGTGTTTGGTTAGGAGGGCACTTACTTTTCTAGGCTTCCCTATCTATGTTTCTTGGTAAAGTACATGGGAAAATCCCATAGAAGTAAAATTCCACTTAGGGTTAGGGTTAGGTCACCATGAACTCAAAGAGCAAAATGGACACCGCCAACAACCTCGGAGTGCTTGGGTATGGTTAGGAGGGAACTTACTTTTCAAGGCTGCCCTATCTATGTTTCCTGGTAAAATACATGGGAAAATCCAATAGGAGGAAAATTCCACTTAGGGTTAGGGTTAGGTCACCATGAACTCATACAGCAAAATGGACACCGCCTACAAACTCGGAGAATTTGGGTATGGTTTGGAGGGCACTTACTTTTCTAGGCTTCCCTATCTATGTTTCCTGGTAAAATTGATGGAAAAATCCCATAGGAGGAAAATTCCATTTAGGGTTAGGGTTAGGTCACCATGAACTCATAAAGCAAAATGGACACCGCGAACAAACTCGGAGTGCTTAAGTATGGTTAGGCGAGCACTTATTTTTCTCGGCTGCCCTATATATGTTTCCTATTAAAATTTCCACTTAGGGTTAGGATTAGGTCATCATGAACTCATAGAGCAAAATGGACACCATGAACATACCAGGAGTGCTTGGGAATTGTTATGAGGACACTTACTTTTCTAGGCTGCCCTATCTATGTTTCCTGGTAAAATACAAGGGAAAATCCCATAAGAGGAAAATTCCACTTAGGGATAGGGTTAGGTCACCATGAACGCATATAGCAAAATGGACACTGCCTACAAACTCGGAGTGCTTGGGTATGGTTAGGAGGGCTCTTAATTTTCTAGGCTTCCCTATCTCTTTTTCCTTGTGAAATACATGGGAAAATCCCATAGGAGTAAAATTCCACTTAGGGATAGGGTTAGGTCACCATGAACTCATAAAGCAAAATGGACACTGCCAACAAACTCGAAGTGCTTATGTATGGTTATGCGGGCACTTATTTTTCTCGGCTGCCCTATCTATGTTTCCTGGTAAAATTTCCACTTAGGGTTAGGATTAGGTCATCATGAACTCATAGAGCAAAATGGACACCGCCAACAAACCCAGAGTGCTTGGGTATGGTTAGGAGGGCACTTACTTTTCTAGGCTGTCCTATCTATGTTTCCTGTTAAATACATGGGAAAATCCCATAGGAAGAAAATTAGACTTAGGGATAGGGTTAGGTCACCATGAACGCATATAGCAAAATGGACACTGCCTACAAACTCGGAGTGCTTGGGTATGGTTAGGAGGGCTCTTACTTTTCTAGGCTTCCCTATCTCTTTTTCCTTGTGAAATACATGGGAAAATCCCATAGGAGTAAAATTCCACTTAGGGATAGGGTTAGGTCACCATGAACTCATAAAGCAAAATGGACACCGCCAACAAACTCGGAGTGCTTAAGTATGGTTATGCGGGCACTTATTTTTCTCGGCTGCCCTATCTATGTTTCCTGGTAAAATTTCCACTTAGGGTTAGGATTAGGTCATCATGAACTCATAGAGCAAAATGGACACCGCCAACAAACCCGGAGTGCTTGGGTATGGTTAGGAGGGCACTTACTTTTCTAGGGTGTCCTTTCTATGTTTCCTGGTAAAATACATGGGAAAATCCCATAGGAGGAAAACTCCACTTAGTGTTAGGGTTAGGTCACTATGAACTCATAGAGCAAAATGGACACCACCAACAAAGTCGGAGTATTTGGGTATGGTTTGGAGGGCACTTACTTTTCTAGGCTGCCCTATCTATGCTTCCTGGTAAAATACATGGGAAAATCCCATAGGAGGAAAATTCCACTTAAAGTTATAGTTAGGTCACCATGAACTCATAGAGCAAAATGGATACCGTCAACAAACTCGGAGTTCTTGGGTATGATTAGGAGGGCTCTTACATTTCTAGGCTGCCCTTTCTATGTTTCCTGGTAAAATACATGGGAACATCCCATTGGAGGAAAATTCCAGTTAGGGTTAGGGTTAGGTCACCATAAACTCATAGAGCAAAATGCACCCCACCAACAAACCTGGAGTGCTTTGCTATGGTTAGGAGGGCTCTTACATTTCTAGGCTGCCCTTTCTATGTTTCCTGGTAAAATACATGGGAACATCCCATTGGAGAAAAACTGCACTAAGGGTTAGGGTTAGGTCACCATGAACTCCGATAGCAAAATGGACACTGCCACCAAACTCGGAGTATTTGGGTATGGTTTGGAGGGCACTAATTTTTCTAGGCTGCCCTATCTATGTTTCCTAGTAAAATACGTGGGAAAATCCCATAGGAGGAAAATTCCAGTTAGGGTTAGGTTGAGGTCACCATGAACTCATAGAGGAAAATGGACACCACCAACAAATCCGGAATGATTTGGTATGTTTAGGACGGCACGTGCTTATGTAGGCTGCCCCATCTATGTTTCCTGGTAAAATACATGGGAAAATACCATAGGAGGAAAATTCCATTTAGTGTTAGGGTTAGGTCACCATGAACTCATAGAGCAAAATGGACACCACCAACAAAGTCGGAGTATTTGGGCATGGTTTGGAGAGCACTTACTTTTCTAGGCTGCCCTATCTATGCTTCCTGGTAAAATACATGGGAAAATCCCATAGGAGGAAAATTCCACTTAGGGTGAGGGTTAGCTCACCATGAACTCATAGAGCAAAATAGAAACCGCCTATAAACTCGGCGTGTTTGGGTCTGGTTAGGAGGGCATGTACTTTTCTAGGCTGCCCTATCTATGTTTCTTGGGTAAATACATGGGAAAATGCCGTAGGAGGAAAATTCCATTTAGGGTTGGGGTTAAGTCACCAGGACCTCATAGAGCAAAATGGACACCGCCAACACTGTTTGAGTGCTTGGGTCTGGTTAGGAGGGCACTTACTTTTCTAGGCTGCCCTATCTATGTTTCCTAGTAAAATATATGGGAAAAATCCCATAAGAGGAAAATTCCACTTAGGGTTAGGGTTAGCTCACCATGGACTCATAGAGCAAAATGGATACCACCAACAAACCCGGAATGCTTGGGCATGGTTAGGAGAGCACTTCCTTTTCTAGACTGCCCTATCTATGTTTCTTGGTAAAATACAAGGGAAAATCCCATAGGAGGAAAATTCCATTTAGGGTTAAGGTTAAGTCACCATGAACTCATAGACCAAAATGGACAATGCCAACAAACTCGGAGTGCTTGGGTATGGTTATGAGGGACTTATTTTTCTGAGCTGCCCTATCTATTTTGCTCTATGAGTTCATGGTGACCTAACCCTAACCCTAAGTGGAATTTTCCTCCTATGGGATTTTCCCATGTATTTTACCAGGAAACGTAGATTTGGCAGCCTAGAAAAGCAAGTGCCCTCCTAACCATACCCAAACATTCCGGATTGGTAGGTGGTGTCCATTTTCCTCTCTGAGTTCATGGTGACCTAACCCTAACCATAAGTAGAGATTTCCTCCTATGGGATTTTTCCCATATATTTTACTAGGAAACATAGATAGGGCAGCCTAGAAAAGTAAGTGCCCTCCTAACCAGACTCAAGCACTCAAACAGTTTTGACGGTGTCCATTTTGCTCTATGAGGTCCTGGTGACTTAACCCCAACCCTAAATGGAATTTTCCTCTTATGGGATTTTCCCGTGTATTTTACCTGGAAACATAGATAGGGCAGCCTAGAAAAGTAAGTGCACTCCTAGTCATACCCAAGCACTCTGAGTTTCTTGATGGTAATCATTTTGCTCTATGAGTTCATGGTGACCTAACGCTAACCCTAAGTGGAGGTTTCCTCCTATGGGATTTTCCCATGTATTTTACCAGGAAACATAGAAAGGGCAGCGTAGAAAATTAAGTGCCCTCCTAACCATACCCATGCACTCCTGGTATGTTCGTGGTGTCCATTTTGCTCTATGTGTTCATGGTGCCCTAATCCTAACCCTAAGTGGAATTTTCCTCCTATGGGATTTTCCCATGTATTTTACCGGGAAACCTAGATAGGGCAGCCTAGAAAAGTAAGAGCCCTCCTAACCAAACCCAAGCATCCGAGTTTGTAGGCAGTATCCATTTTGCTCTATGAGTTCATGGTGACCTAATCCTAACCCTACGTGGAATTTTCCTCCTATGGGATTTTCCCATGTATTTTACCAGGAAACAGACTTGAACACTGGGCACTAACTAACAAAATGAAATTCAATGGTGAAAAAAGCAAGGTTCTACATTTAGGCAAGAAAAACCAAATGCACAAGTACAGCATAGGTGGCACCATGCTCAATAGTAGTAACTGTGAGAGGACCTCGGAGTCCTAGTAGACAATCAGTTAAATATGAGCCAGCAGTGTGCGGCAGCTGCCAAAAAGGCCAACACAGTACTAGGCTGCATTAACAGAGGGATAGAATCAAGATCACGTGAAGTATTAATACCACTCTTCAATGCCTTGGTAAGGCCACACTTGGAATACTGCATCCAGTTTTGGTCACCACGATGTAAAAAAGATGTGAGACTCTAGAAAGAGTACAGAGAAGAGCAACAAAGATGATTAGGGGACTGGAGGCTAAAACATATAAGGAACGGTTGCTAGAATTGGGTATGTCTAGTTTAACGAAGAGAAGGACAAGGGGGGACATGATAGCAGTATTCCAATATCTCAGGGGCTGCCATAAAGAAGAGGGAATTAAGCTATTTTCCAAAGCACCGGAAGGCAGGACAAGAAGCAACGGGTGGAAACTAATCAAGGAGAGAAGAAACCTAGAACTAAGGAGAAACTTCCTGACAGTGAGAACAATTAATCAGTGGAACAGCTTGCCTCCAGAAGCAGTAAATGCTCCAACACTGGAAGTTTTTAAGAAGAGACTGGAGAGCCATTTGTCCGAAATGGTGTAGGGTTTCCTGCCCGAGCAGGGGGTTGGACTAGATGACCTCCAAGGTCCCTTCCAACTTTACTATTATTATTATTATTATTATTATTATTATTATTATTATTATTATTATTATTATTATTATTATTATTACATAGAAAGGTCAGCCTAGAAAAGTAAGTGCCCTCCAAACCATACCCAAATACTCCAGGTTTGTTGGCAGTGTCCATTTTGCTCTATGAATTCATCGTGACCTAACCTTAAGTGTAAGTAGAATTTTCCTCCTATGGAATTTTCCCAAGTATTTTACCAGGAAACATAGATAGGGAAGACAAGAAAAGTGAGAGCCCTCTTAACCATAACCAAGCACTCCGAGTTTGTTGGCGGTGTCCATTTTGCTCTATGAATTCATGGTGACCTAATCCTAACCCTAAGTGGAATTTTACTTCTATGGGATTTTCCCATTTATTTTACCAGGAAAAATAGATAGGATTAGGGTTATTTCACCATGAACTCATAAAGCAAAATGGAAACCGCCAACAAAATCGGAGTTGTTGGGTATGGTTAGGAGGGAACTTACTTTTCTACGCTTCCCTATCTATGTTTCCTGGTAAAATACATGGGAAAGTCCCATAAGAGGAAATTTCTACTTAGGGTGAGGGTTAGCTCACCATGAACTCATGGAGGAAAATGGAAACCGCCTATAAACTCGACGTGTTTGGGTCTGGTTAGGAGGGCACTTACTTTTCTAGGCTGCCCTATCTATGTTTCTTGCGTAAATACATGGGAAAATCCCATTGGAGGAAAATTCCATTTAGGGTTGGGGTTAAGTCACCATGAACTCACAGAGCAAAATGGACACCGCCAACAAACTCGGAGTGCTTGGGTACGGTTATGAGGGCACTTATTTTTCTTTGCTGCCCTATCTATGTTTCCTGGTAAAATACATGGGAAAATCCCATAGGAGGAAAATTCCACTTAAGGTGAGGATTAGCTCACCATGAACTCATAGAGCAAAATGGACACCGCCAACAAACCCGGAGTTCATGGGTATGGTTAGGAGGGCACTTACTTTTCTAGGCTGCCCTATCTATGTTTCTTGCGTAAATACATGGGAAAATCCCATAGGAGGAAAATTCCACTTAGGGTTAGGGTTAGGTCACCACGAATTTCATAGAACAAAATGGACACCACGAACAAACTCGTAGTGCTTGGGTATGGTTAGGAGGGCACTTACCTTTCTAGGCTGCCCTACCTAGGTTTCCCGGTAAAATACATGGGAAAATCCCATAGGAGGAAAATTCCACTAAGGGTGCACGTTAGCTCACCATGAACTCATAGAGCAAAATGGACACCGCCAACAAACCCGGAGTGCATGGCTATGGTTAGGAGGGCTCTTACTTTTCTAGGCTTCCCTATTTATGTTTCCTGGTAAAATACATGGAAAAATCCCATAGGAGGAAAATTCCACTTAGGTTTAGGGTAGGTCATCATGAACTCATAGAGCAAAATGGACACCACCAACAAACCCGGATTGCTTGGGTACGGTTATGAGGGCACTTATTTTTCTTTGCTGCCCTATCTATGTTTCCTGGTAAAATACATGGGAAAATCCCATAGGAGGAAAATTCCACTTAAGGGGAGGATTAGCTCACCATGAACTCATAGAGAAAAATGGACACCGCCAACAAACCCGGAGTTCATGGGTATGGTTAGGAGGGCACTTACTTTTCTAGGCTGCCCTATCTATGTTTCTTGCGTAAATACATGGGAAAATCCCATTGGAGGAAAATTCCATTTAGGGTTGGGTTTAAGTCACCATGAACTCACAGAGCAAAATGGACACCGCCAACAAACTCGGAGTGCTTGGGTACGGTTATGAGGGCACTTATTTTTCTTTGCTGCCCTATCTAGGTTTCCTGGTAAAATACATGGGAAAATCCCATAGGAGGAAAATTCCACTTAAGGTGAGGATTAGCTCACCATGAACTCATAGAGCAAAATGGAGACCGCCAACAAACCCTGAGTTCATGGGTATGTTTAGGAGGGCACTTACTTTTCTAGGCTGCCCTATCTATGTTTCTTGCGTAAATACATGGGAAAATCCCATAGGAGGAAAATTCCACTTAGGGTTAGGGTTAGGTCACCACGAATTTCATAGAGCAAAATGGGCAGAACCAACAAACCCGGAGTGCTTGGGTATGGTTAGGAGGGCACTTACCTTTGTAGGCTGCCCTATCTAGGTTTCCCGATAAAACACATGGGAAAATCCCATAGGAGGAAAATTCAACTTAGGGTGAGGCTTAGCTCACCATGAACTCATAGAGCAAAACTGACACCGCCAACAAACTCGTAGTGCTTGGGTATGGTTAGGAGGGCACTTACCTTTCTAGGCTGCCCTACCTAGGTTTCCCGGTAAAATACATGGGAAAATCCCATAGGAGGAAAATTCCACTAAGGGTGCACGTTAGCTCACCATGAACTCATACAGCAAAATGGACACAGCCTACAATCTCGGAGTACTTGGGTTTGGTTAAGAGGGCACTTACTTTTCTAGGCTTCCCTATCTATGTTTCCTGGTAAAATACATGGGAAAATCTCATAGGAGGAAAATTCTACTTACGGTTAGGGTTAGGTCACCATGAACTCATAGAGCAAAATGCGCAGAACCAACAAACCCGGAGTGCTTGGGTATGGTTAGGAGGGCACTTACCTTTGTAGGCTGCCCTATCTAGGTTTCCCGATAAAACACATGGGAAAATCCCATAGGAGGAAAATTCAACTTAGGGTGAGGCTTAGCTCACCATGAACTCATAGAGCAAAATTGACACCGCCAACAAACTCGGAGTTCTTGGGAATGGTTATGAGGGCACTTACTTTTCTAGGCTGTCCTATCTATGTTTCCTGGTAAAATACATGGAAAATCCCATAGGGGAAAATTCTACTTACGGTTAGGGTTAGGTCACCATGAACTCATAGAGCAAAATGGACACAAGCAACACACCCGGAGTGCTTGGGTATATTTAGGAGGGCTCTTACTTTTCCAGGCTGCCCTATCTATGTTTCCTGGTGAAATACATGGAAAATCCCATAGGAGGAAAATTCAACTTAGGGTGAGGCTTAGCTTACCATGAACTCATAGAGCAAAATTGACACCGCCAACAAACTCGGAGTTCTTGGGAATGGTTATGAGGGCACTTACTTTTCTAGGCTGTCCTATCTATGTTTCCTGGTAAAATACATGGAAAATCCCATAGGGGAAAATTCTACTTACGGTTAGGGTTAGGTCAACATGAACTCATACAGCAAAATGGTCACCTCCAACAAACCCAGAGTACTTGGGGATGGTAGTAGGGCACTTACTTTTCTAGGCTGCCCTATCTATCTTTCTTGGTAAAATACATGGGAAAATCCCATAGGAGAAAAATTCCACTTAGGGTTAGGGTTAGGTCACCACGAATTTCATAGAGCAAAAAGGACACCACGAACAAACTCGTAGTGCTTGGGTATGGTTAGGAGGGCACTTACCTTTCTAGGCTGCCCAACCTAGGTTTCCCAGTAAAATACATGGGAAAATCCCATAGGAGGAAAATTCCACTAAGGGTGCACGTTAGCTCACCATGAACTCATAGAGCAAAATGGACTCCGCCAACAAACTCCGAGTGCTTGGTTATGGTTAGGAGGGCTCTTACTATTTTGGCTTCCCTATCAGTGTTTCCTGGTAAAATACATGGGAAAATCCCATAGGAGGAAAATTCTAGTTACCGTTAAGGTTTGGTCACCATGAACTTATAGAGCAAAATGGACACAACCAAGAAACCCGGAGTGCTTGGGTATGGTTAGGAGGGCACTTACCTTTGTAGGCTGCCCTATCTAAGTTTCCCGATAAAATACATGGGAAAATCCCATAGGAGGAAAATTCAACTTAGGGTGAGGGTTAGCTCACCATGAACTCATAGAGCAAAATGGACACCGCCTACAAACTCGGAGTGCTTGGGTATGGTTAGGAGGGTACTTACTTTTCTAGGCTTCCCTATCTATGTTTCTTGTTAAAATACATGGTAAAATCCCATAGGAGGAAAAATTCCATTTAGGGTTAGGGTTAGGTAACCATGAACTCAAAGAGCAAAATTGACACCGCCAACAAATTCGGAGTGCTTAGGTGTGGTTATGCAGTCTCTTATTTTTCTAGGCTGTCCTATCTGTGTTTCCTGGTAAAATACATGGGAAAATCCCATAGGAGTAAAATTCAATTTAGGGTTAGGGTTAAGTCACCATGAACTCATAGAGCAAAATGGACACCGCCTACAATCTTGGAGTGCTTGGGTATGGTAGGAGGGCACTTATATTTGTAGACTGCCCTATCTATGTTTCCTGGTTAAAAAAAAAAGGGAAAATCCCATAGGAGGAAAATTCCACTTAGAGTTAGGGTTAGGTCACCACGAACTCATAGAACAAAATGGACAACGCCAACAAACTCGGAGTATTTGGCTATGGTTTGGAGGGCACTTACTTTTCTAGGCTGCCCTATCTATGTTTCCTGGTAAAATACATGGGAAAATCCCATAGGAGTAAAATTCTACTTAGGGTTAGCGTTAGGTCACCATGAACTCATAGAGCAAAATGTACACCGCCAACAAACTCCGAGTGCTTGGTTATGGTTAGGAGGGCTCTTCCTATTTTGGCTTCCCTATCTATGTTTCCTGGTAAAATACATGAGAAAATCCCATAGGAGGAAAATTCAACTTAGGGTGAGGGTTAGCTCACCATGAACTCATAGAGCAAAATGGACACCGCCTACAATCTTGGAGTGCTTGGGTATGGTTAGGAGGGTTCTTACTTTTCTAGGCTTCCCTATTTATGTTTCTTGGTAAAATACATGGGAAAATCCCATAGGAGGAAAATTCAATTTAGGGTTAGGGTTAAGTCACCATGAACTCATAGTGCAAAAAGGACACCGTCAAGAAACTCGGAGTGCTTGGGTATGGTTAGGAGGGCACTCACTTTTCTACGCTGCCCTTTCTCTGTTTCCTGGTAAAATACATGGGAAAATCCCATAGGAGGAAAATTCCACTTAGGGTTAGGGTTAGGTCACCATGAACTCATAGAGCAAAATGGACACCGCCAACAAACTCCGAGTGCTTGGTTATGGTTAGGAGGGCTCTTAGTATTTTGCCTTCCCTATCTATGTTTCCTGGTAAAATACATGGGAAAATCCCATAGGAGGAAAATTCTACTTACGGTTAGTGTTAGCTCACCATGAACTCATAGAGCAAAATGGACACCGCCTACAATCTTGGAGTGCTTGGGTATGGTAGGAGGGCACTTATATTTCTAGACTCTATGTTTCCTGGTAAAAAAAAAAAAGGGAAAATCCCATAGGAGGAAAATTCCACTTAGAGTTAGGGTTAGGTCACCACGAACTCATAGAACAAAATGGACAACGCCAACAAACCCGGAGTTCTTGGGTATGGTTATGACGGCACTTACTTTTCTAGGCTGCCCTATCTATTTTTCCTGGTAAAATACATGGGAAAATCTCATAGGAGAAAAATTCCACTTAAGGTTAGGATTACGTCACATGAACTCATAGAGCAAAACTGACACCGCCAACAAACCCGGAGTACTTGGGTATGGTAGGAGGGCACTTACTTTTCTTGTCTTCCCTATCTATGTTTCCGGGTAAAATACATGGGAAAATCCCAGAGGAGGAAAATTCTACTTACGCTTATGGTTAGGTCACGATGAACTCATAGAGCAAAATGGACACCACCAACAAAGTCGGAGTATTTGGGTATGGTTTGGAGGGCACTTACTTTTCTAGGCTGCCCTATCTCTTTTTCCTGGTAAAATACATGGGAAAATCCCATAGGAGGAAAATTCCACTTAGGGTTAGGGTTAGGTCACCATAAACTCAAAGATCAAAATGGACACCACCAACAAACTCGGAGTTTTGGGGTATGGTTAGGAGGGCACTCACTTTTCTAGGCTGCCCTATCTAGGTTTTCCGGTAAAATACATGGGAAAATACCATAGGAGGAAAATTCAACTTGGGGTGAGGGTTAGCTCACCATGAACTCATAGAGCAAAATGGACACCGCCTACAAACTTGGAGGGCTTGGCGTTTGGTTAGGAGGGCACTTACTTTTCTAGAGTTCCCTATCTATGTTTCCTGGTAAAATATATGGGAAAATACCATAGGAGGAAAATTCCACTTAGGGTGAGCGTTAGCTCACCATGAACTCATAGAGCAAAATGGACACCACCAACAAACTCGGAGAATTTGGGTATCGTTTGGAGGGCACTTACTTTCCTAGGCTGCCATATCTATGTTTCCTGGTAAAATACATGGGAAAATCCCATAGGAGGAAAATACCACTTAAGGTTATGGTTAGGTCACCATGAACTCATAGAGCAAAATGGATACCGTCAACAAACTCGGAGTGCTTGGGTATGATTAGGAGTGCACTTACTTTTCTAGGCTGCCCTATCTATGTTTCCTGGTAAAATACATGGGAAAATCCCATAGGAAGAAAATTCCACTTAGGGTTAGGATTAGGCCACCATGAACTCATAGAGCAAAATGGACACCACGTACATACCGGGAGGGCTTGGGAATGGTTATGAGGGCACTTGGTTTTCTAGGCTGCCAAATCTAGGTTTCCTGGTAAAATACATGGGAAATTCCCATAGGAGGAAAATTCCACTAGGGGTGAGGGTTAGCTCACCATGAACTCATAGAGCAAAATGGAAACCGCCTATAAACTCGGCGTGTTTGGGTCTCGTTAGGAGGGCACTTACTTTTCTAGGCTGCCCTATCTATGTTTCCTGGTAAAATACATGGGAAAGTCCCATAAGAGGAAAATTCAACTTAGGGTGAGGGTTAGCTCACCATGAACTCATAGAGCAAAATGGACACCGCCTATAATCTTGGAGTGCTTGGGTATGGTTAGGAGGGCACTTACCTTTGTAGGCTGCCCTATCTAGGTTTCTTGGTAAAATACATGGGAAAATCCCATAGGAGGAAAATTCAATTTAGGGTTAGGGTTAAGTCACCATGAACTCATAGATCAAAATGGACACCGCCAGCAAACCCGGAGTACTTGGGTATGGTTTGGAGGGCACTTACATTTCTAGACTGCCCTATCTATTTTTCCTGGTAAAATACATGGGAAAATCCCATAGGAGGAAAATTCCACTTAAGTTTAGGATTACGTCAAATGAACTCATAGAGAAAAAAGGACACCGCCAAGAAACTCGGAGTGTTTGGTGTTTGGTTAGGAGGGCACTTACTTTTCTAGGCTTCCCTATCTATGTTTCTTGGTAAAATACATGGGAAAATCCCATAGGAGGAAAATTCCATTTAGGGTTAGAGTTAAGTCACCATGAACTCATAGAGCAAAACTGACACCGCCAACAAACCCGGAGTACTTGGGTATGGTAGGAGGGCACTTACTTTTCTTCTCTTCCCTATCTATGTTTCCGGGTAAAATACATGGGAAAATCCCAGAGGAGGAAAATTCTACTTACGCTTATGGTTAGGTCACGATGAACTCATAGAGCAAAATGGACACCACCAACAAAGTCGGAGTATTTGGGTCTGGTTTGGAGGGCACTTACTTTTCTAGGCTGCCCTATCTCTTTTTCCTGGTAAAATACATGGGATAATCCCATAGAAGGAAAATTCCACTTAGGGTTAGGGTTAGGTCACCATAAACTCAAAGAGCAAAATGGACACCACCAACAAACTCGGAGTTTTTGGGTATGGTTAGGAGGGCACTCACTTTTCTAGGCTGCCCTATCTAGGTTTTCCGGTAAAATACATGGGAAAATCCCATAGGAGGAAAATTCCACTTGGGGTGAGGGTTAGCTCACCATGAACTCATAGAGCAAAATGGACACCGCCTACAAACTTGGAGGGCTTGGTGTTTGGTTAGAAGGGCACTTACTTTTCTAGGCTTCCCTATCTATGTTTCTTGGTAAAATACATGGGGAAATCCCATAGGAGGAAAATTCCATTTAGGGTTAGGGTTAACTCACCATGAACTAATAGAGCAAAATGGACACCACCAACAACCTCGGAGTGCTTGGCTATGGTTAGGAGGGCTCTCACTTTTCTAGTCTTCCCGATCTATGTTTCCTGGTAAAATATATGGGAAAATACCATAGGAGGAAAATTCCACTTAGGGTGAGCGTTAGCTCACCATGAACTCATAGAGCAAAATGGAAACCACCAACAAACTCGGAGAATTTGGGTATCGTTTGGAGGGCACTTTCTTTCCTAGGCTGCCATATCTATGTTTCCTGGTAAAATACATGGGAAAATCCCATAGGAGGAAAATTCCACTTAAGGTTATGGTTAGGTCACCATGAACTCATAGAGCAAAATGGATACCGTCAACAAACTCTGAGTGCTTGTGTATGATTAGGAGTGCACTTACTTTTCTAGGCTGCCCTATCTATGTTTCCTGGTAAAATACATGGGAAAATCCCATAGGAAGAAAATTCCACTTAGGGTTAGGATTAGGCCACCATGAACTCATAGAGCAAAATGGACACCACGTACATACCTGGAGGGCTTTGGAATGGTTATGAGGGCACTTACTTTTCTAGGCGGCCCTATCTATGTTTCCTGGTAAAATACATGGGAAAATCCCATAGGAGGAAAATTCCACTTAGGGTTAGGGTTAGCTCACCATGGACTCATAGAGCAAAATGGACACCACCAACAAACCCGGAATGCTTGGGTATAGTTAGGAGGGCACTTACTTTTCTAGGCTGCCCTAACTATGTTTCCTGGTAAAATACATGGGAAAATCCCATAGGAGGAAAATTCGACTTAGGGTGAGGGTTAGGTCACCATGAACTCATAGAGCAAAATGGACACCGCTTACAAACTCGGAGTTCTTGTTTTTTGGTTAGAAGGGCACTTACTTTTCTACGCTTCCCTATCTATGTTTCCTGGTAAAATACATGGGAAAATCCCATAGGAGGAAAATTCCAATTAGGGTGAGGGTGAGGTCACCATGGACTCATAGAGCAAAATGAACACCGCCTACAAACTCGGAGTGCTTGGGTTTCGTTGGAGGGAACTTACTTTTCTAGGCTTCCCTATCTATGTTTCCTGGTAAAATACATGGGAAAGTCCCATAAGAGGAAAATTCCACTTAGGGTGAGGGTTCGCTCACCATGAACTCATAGAGCAAAATGAACACCGCCTACAAACTCGGATGCTTGGGTTTCGTTGGAGGGAACTTTCTTTTCTAGGCTGCCCTATCTATGTTTCCTGGTAAAATACATGGGAAAATCCCATAGGAAGAAAATTCCACTTAGGGTTAGGATTAGGCCACCATGAACTCATAGAGCAAAATGGACACTACGTACATACCGGGAGGGCTTGGGAATGGTTATGAGGGCACTTACTTTTCTAGGCTGCCCTATCTATGTTTCCTGGTAAAATACATGGGAAAATCCCATAGGAGGAAAATTCCACTTAGGGTTAGGGTTAGCTCACCATGGACTCATAGAGCAAAATGGACACCACCAACAAACCCGGAATGCTTGGGTATAGTTAGGAGGGCACTTACTTTTCTAGGCTGCCCTAACTATGTTTCCTGGTAAAATACATGGGAAAATCCCATAGGAGGAAAATTCGACGTAGGGTGAGGGTTAGGTCACCATGAACTCATAGAGCAAAATGGACACCGCTTACAAACTCGGAGTTCTTGTTTTTTGGTTAGGAGGGCACTTACTTTTCTACGCTTCCCTATCTATGTTTCCTGGTAAAATACATGGGAAAATCCCATAGCAGGAAAATTCCAATTAGGGTGAGGGTGAGGTCACCATGGACTCATAGAGCAAAATGAACACCGCCTACAAACTCGGAGTGCTTGTGTTTCGTTGGAGGGAACTTACTTTTCTAGGCTTCCCTATCTATGTTTCCTGGTAAAATACATGGGAAAGTCCCATAAGAGGAAAATTCCACTTAGGGTGAGGGTTCGCTCACCATGAACTCATAGAGCAAAATGAACACCGCCTACAAACTCGGAGTGCTTGGGTTTCGTTGGAGGGAACTTTCTTTTCTAGGCTGCCCTATCTATGTTTCTTGGGTAAATACATGGGAAAATCCCATAGGAGGAAAATTCCACTTAGAGTTAGGGTTAGGTCACCACGAACTCATAGAACAAAATGGACAACGCCAACAAACTCGGAGTATATGGGTATGGTTTGGAGGGCACTTACTTTTCTAGGCTGCCCTAACTATGTTTCCTGGTAAAATACATGGGAAAATCCCATAGGAGTAAAATTCCACTTAGGGTTAGGGTTAGGTCACCATGAACTCATAGAGCAAAATGTACACCGCCAACAAACTCCGAGTGCTTGGTTATGGTTAGGAGGGCTCTTCCTATTTTGGCTTCCCTATCTATGTTTCCTGGTAAAATACATGAGAAAATCCCATAGGAGGAAAATTCCACTTAGGGTGAGGGTTCGCTCACCATGAACTCATAGAGCAAAATGAACACCGCCTACAAACTCGGAGTGCTTGGGTTTCGTTGGAGGGAACTTTCTTTTCTAGGCTGCCCTATCTATGTTTCCTGGTAAAATACATGGGAAAATCCCATAGGAAGAAAATTCCACTTAGGGTTAGGATTAGGCCACCATGAACTCATAGAGCAAAATGGACACTACGTACATACCTGGAGGGCTTGGGAATGGTTATGAGGGCACTTACTTTTCTAGGCTGCCCTATCTATGTTTCCTGGTAAAATACATGGGAAAATCCCATAGGAGGAAAATTCCACTTAGGGTTAGGGTTAGCTCACCATGGACTCATAGAGCAAAATGGACACCACCAACAAACCCGGAATGCTTGGGTATAGTTAGGAGGGCACTTACTTTTCTAGGCTGCCCTAACTATGTTTCCTGGTAAAATACATGGGAAAATCCCATAGGAGGAAAATTCGACTTAGGGTGAGGGTTAGGTCACCATGAACTCATAGAGCAAAATGGACACCGCTTACAAACTCGGAGTTCTTGTTTTTTGGTTAGAAGGGCACTTACTTTTCTACGCTTCCCTATCTATGTTTCCTGGTAAAATACATGGGAAAATCCCATAGGAGGAAAATTCCAATTAGGGTGAGGGTGAGGTCACCATGGACTCATAGAGCAAAATGAACACCGCCTACAAACTCGGAGTGCTTGGGTTTCGTTGGAGGGAACTTACTTTTCTAGGCTTCCCTATCTATGTTTCCTGGTAAGATACATGGGAAAGTCCCATAAGAGGAAAATTCCACTTAGGGTGAGGGTTCGCTCACCATGAACTCATAGAGCAAAATGAACACCGCCTACAAACTCGGAGTGCTTGGGTTTCGTTGGAGGGAACTTTCTTTTCTAGGCTGCCCTATCTATGTTTCTTGGGTAAATACATGGGAAAATCCCATAGGAGGAAAATTCCACTTAGAGTTAGGGTTAGGTCACCACGAACTCATAGAACAAAATGGACAACGCCAACAAACTCGGAGTATATGGGTATGGTTTGGAGGGCACTTACTTTTCTAGGCTGCCCTAACTATGTTTCCTGGTAAAATACATGGGAAAATCCCATAGGAGTAAAATTCCACTTAGGGTTAGGGTTAGGTCACCATGAACTCATAGAGCAAAATGTACACCGCCAACAAACTCCGAGTGCTTGGTTATGGTTAGGAGGGCTATTTTGGCTTCCCTATCTATGTTTCCTGGCTGAGAAAATCCCCCTGAGGGTTAGCTATGTTTCTTGGAGTGCTTGGTAAAATACATGGTAAAATACATGGGAAAATCCCATAGGAGGAAAATTCAATTTAGGGTTATGGTTAAGTCACCATGAACTCATAGAGCAAAATGGACACCGCCAACAAACTCCGAGTGCTTGGTTATGGTTAGGAGGGCTCTTAGTATTTTGGCTTCCCTATCTATGTTTCCTGGTAAAATACATGGGAAAATCCCATAGGAGGAAAATTCTACTTACGGTTAGTGTTAGCTCACCATGAACTCATAGAGCAAAATGGACACAACCAACAAACCCGGAGTTCTTGGGTATGGTTAGGAGGGCACTTACCTTTGTAGGCTGCCCTATCTAGGTTTCTTGGTAAAATACATGGGAAAATCCCATAGGAGGAAAATTCAATTTAGGGTTAGGGTTAAGTCACCATGAACTCATAGAGCAAAATGGACACCGCCAACAAACCCGGAGTTCTCGGGTATGGTTATGACGGCACTTACTTTTCTAGGCTGCCCTATCTATTTTTCCTGGTAAAATACATGGGAAAATCTCATAGGAGAAAAATTCCACTTAAGGTTAGGGTTACGTCAAATGAACTCATAGAGCAAAAAGACACCGTCAACAACCTCGGAGTGCTTGGGTATGTTTAGGAGGACTCTTACTTTTCCAGGCTGCCCTATATATGTTTCCTGGTAAAATACATGGGAAAATCCCATAGGAAAAAAATTCCACTTACGGTTAGGGTTAGGTCAACATGAACTCATAGATCAAAATGGACACCGCCAGCAAACCCGGAGTACTTGGGTATGGTTTGGAGGGCACTTACATTTCTAGACTGCCCTATCTATTTTTCCTGGTAAAATACATGGGAAAATCCCATAGGAGGAAAATTCCACTTAAGTTTAGGATTACGTCAAATGAACTCATAGAGAAAAAAGGACACCGCCAAGAAACTCGGAGTGCTTGGTGTTTGGTTAGGAGGGCACTTACTTTTCCAGGCTTCCCTATCTATGTTTCTTGGTAAAATACATGGGAAAATCCCATAGGAGGAGAATTCCATTTAGGGTTAGTGTTAGGTCACCATGAACTCATAGAGCAAAACTGACACCGCCAACAAACCCGGAGTACTTGGGTATGGTAGGAGGGCACTTACTTTTCTTGTCTTCCCTATCTATGTTTCCGGGTAAAATACATGGGAAAATCCCAGAGGAGGAAAATTCTACTTACGCTTATGGTTAGGTCACGATGAACTCATAGAGCAAAATGGACACCACCAACAAAGTCGGAGTATTTGGGTATGGTTTGGAGGGCACTTACTTTTCTAGGCTGCCCTATCTCTTTTTCCTGGTAAAATACATGGGAAAATCCCATAGGAGGAAAATTCCACTTAGGGTTAGGGTTAGGTCACCATAAACTCAAAGAGCAAAATGGACACCACCAACAAACTCGGAGTTTTTGGGTATGGTTAGGAGGGCACTCACTTTTCTAGGCTGCCCTATCTAGGTTTTCCGGTAAAATACATGGGAAAATCCCATAGGAAGAAAATTCCACTTGGGGTGAGGGTTAGCTCACCATGAACTCATAGAGCAAAATGGACACCGCCTATAAACTTGGAGGGCTTGGTGTTTGGTTAGGAGGGCACTTACTTTTCTAGGCTTCCCTATCTATGTTTCTTGGTAAAATACATGGGGAAATCCCATAGGAGGAAAATTCCATTTAGGGTTAGGGTTAAGTCACCATGAACTCATAGAGCGAAATGGACACCACCAACAACCTCGGAGTGCTTGGCTATGGTTAGGAGGGCTCTCACTTTTCTAGTCTTCCCGATCTATGTTTCCTGGTAAAATATATGGGAAAATACCATAGGAGGAAAATTCCACTTAGGGTGAGCGTTAGCTCATCATGAACTCATAGAGCAAAATGGACACCACCAACAAACTCGGAGAATTTGGGTATCGTTTGGAGGGCACTTACTTTCCTAGGCTGCCATATCTATGATTCCTGGTAAAATACATGGGAAAATCCCATAGGAGGAAAATTCCACTTAAGGTTATGGTTAGGTCACCATGAACTCATAGAGCAAAATGGATACCGTCAACAAACTCGGAGTGCTTGCTATAATTAGGAGTGCACTTACTTTTCTAGGCTGCCCTATCTATGTTTCCTGGTAAAATACATGGGAAAATCCCATAGGAAGAAAATTCCACTTAGGGTTAGGATTAGGCCACCATGAACTCATAGAGGAAAATGGACACCACGAACATACCGGGAGGGCTTGGGAATGGTTATGAGGGCACTTACTTTTCTAGGCTGCCCTATCTATGTTTCCTGGTAAAATACATGGGAAAATCCCATAGGTGGAAAACTCCTCTTAGGGTTAGGGTTAGGTCACCATGAACTCGTAGAGGAAAATGGACACCACCAACAAATCCGGAATGCTTGGGTATGGTTAGGAGGGCACTTGGTTTTCTAGGCTGCCCTATCTATGTTTCCTGGTAAAATACATGGGAAATTCCCTTAGGAGGAAAATTCCACTTGGGGTGAGGGTTATCTCACCATGAACTCATAGAGCAAAATGGACACCGCCTACAAACTTGGAGGGCTTGGTGTTTGGTTAGGAGGGCACTTACTTTTCTAGGCTTCCCTATCTATGTTTCTTGGGTAAATACATGGGAAAATCCCATAGGAGGAAAATTCCATTTAGGGGTGGGGTTAAGGCCCCAGGACCTCATAGAGCAAAATGGACACCGCCAACACACTTTGAGTGCTTCGGTCTGGTTAGGAGGGCACTTACTTTTCTAGGCTGCCCTATCTATGTTTCCTGGTAAAATACATGGGAAAATCCCATAGGAGGAAAATTCCACTTAGGGTTAGGGTTAGCCCACCATGGACTCATAAAGCAAAATGGACACCACCAACAAACCCGGAATGCTTGGGTATAGTTAGGAGGGCACTTACTTTTCTAGGCTGCCCTAACTATGTTTCCTGGTAAAATACATGGGAAAATCCCATAGGAGGAAAATTCCACTTAGGGTGAGGGTTAGGTCACCATGAACTCATAGAGCAAAATGGACACCGCTTACAAACTCGGAGTTCTTGTTTTTTGGTTAGGAGGGCACCCACTTTTCTAGGCTGCCCTATCTATGTTTCCTGGTAAAATACATGGGAAAATCCCATAGGAGTAAAATTCCACTTAGGGTTATGGTTAGGTCACCATGAACTCATAAAGCAAAATGGAAACCGCCAACAAACTCGGAGTGCTTGTGTATGGTTAGGAGGGCACTTACTTTTCTACGCTTCCCTATCTATGTTTCCTGGTAAAATACATGGGAAAATCCCATAGAAGGAAAATTCCAATTAGGGTGAGGGTGAGGTCACCATGGACTCATAGAGCAAAATGAACACCGCCTACAAACTCGGAGTGCTTGTGTTTCGTTGGAGGGAACTTACTTTTCTAGGCTTCCCTATCTATGTTTCCTGGTAAAATACATGGGAAAGTCCCATAAGAGGAAAATTCCACTTAGGGTGAGGGTTAGCTCACCATGAACTCATAGAGCAAAATGGAAACCGCCTATAAACTCGGCGTGTTTGGGTCTCGTTAGGAGGGCACTTACTTTTCTAGGCTGCCCTATCTATGTTTCTTGGGTAAATACATGGGAAAATCCCATAGGAGGAAAATTCCATTTAGGGGTGGGGTTAAGGCCCCAGGACCTCATAGAGCAAAATGGACACCGCCAACACACTTTGAGTGCTTCGGTCTGGTTAGGAGGGCACTTACTTTTCTAGGCTGCCCTATCTATGTTTCCTGGTAAAATACATGGGAAAATCCCATAGGAGGAAAATTCCACTTAGGGTTAGGGTTAGCTCACCATGGACTCATAAAGCAAAATGGACACCACCAACAAACCCGAAATGCTTGGGTATAGTTAGGAGGGCACTTACTTTTCTAGGCTGCCCTAACTATGTTTCCTGGTAAAATACATGGGAAAATCCCATAGGAGGAAAATTCCACTTAGGGTTAGAGTTAGGTCACCATGAACTCATAGAGCAAAATGGACACCGCCAACAAAATCGGAGTGCTTGGTTATGGTTAGGAGGGCTCTTAGTATTTTGGCTTCCCTATCTATGTTTCCTGGTAAAATACATGGGAAAATCCCATAGGAGGAAAATTCTACTTACGGTTAGTGTTAGCTCACCATGAACTCATAGAGCAAAATGGACACAACCAACAAACCCGGAGTTCTTGGGTATGGTTAGGAGGGCACTTACCTTTGTAGGCTGCCCTATCTAGGTTTCTTGGTAAAATACATGGGAAAATCCCATAGGAGGAAAATTCAATTTAGGGTTAGGGTTAAGTCACCATGAACTCATAGAGCAAAATGGACACCGCCAACAAACCCGGAGTTCTCGGGTATGGTTATGACGGCACTTACTTTTCTAGGCTGCCCTATCTATTTTTCCTGGTAAAATACATGGGAAAATCTCATAGGAGAAAAATTCCACTTAAGGTTAGGGTTACGTCAAATGAACTCATAGAGCAAAAAGACACCGTCAACAACCTCGGAGTGCTTGGGTATGTTTAGGAGGACTCTTACTTTTCCAGGCTGCCCTATATATGTTTCCTGGTAAAATACATGGGAAAATCCCATAGGAAAAAAATTCCACTTACGGTTAGGGTTAGGTCAACATGAACTCATAGATCAAAATGGACACCGCCAGCAAACCCGGAGTACTTGGGTATGGTTTGGAGGGCACTTACATTTCTAGACTGCCCTATCTATTTTTCCTGGTAAAATACATGGGAAAATCCCATAGGAGGAAAATTCCACTTAAGTTTAGGATTACGTCAAATGAACTCATAGAGAAAAAAGGACACCGCCAAGAAACTCGGAGTGCTTGGTGTTTGGTTAGGAGGGCACTTACTTTTCCAGGCTTCCCTATCTATGTTTCTTGGTAAAATACATGGGAAAATCCCATAGGAGGAGAATTCCATTTAGGGTTAGTGTTAGGTCACCATGAACTCATAGAGCAAAACTGACACCGCCAACAAACCCGGAGTACTTGGGTATGGTAGGAGGGCACTTACTTTTCTTGTCTTCCCTATCTATGTTTCCGGGTAAAATACATGGGAAAATCCCAGAGGAGGAAAATTCTACTTACGCTTATGGTTAGGTCACGATGAACTCATAGAGCAAAATGGACACCACCAACAAAGTCGGAGTATTTGGGTATGGTTTGGAGGGCACTTACTTTTCTAGGCTGCCCTATCTCTTTTTCCTGGTAAAATACATGGGAAAATCCCATAGGAGGAAAATTCCACTTAGGGTTAGGGTTAGGTCACCATAAACTCAAAGAGCAAAATGGACACCACCAACAAACTCGGAGTTTTTGGGTATGGTTAGGAGGGCACTCACTTTTCTAGGCTGCCCTATCTACGTTTTCCGGTAAAATACATGGGAAAATCCCATAGGAAGAAAATTCCACTTGGGGTGAGGGTTAGCTCACCATGAACTCATAGAGCAAAATGGACACCGCCTATAAACTTGGAGGGCTTGGTGTTTGGTTAGGAGGGCACTTACTTTTCTAGGCTTCCCTATCTATGTTTCTTGGTAAAATACATGGGGAAATCCCATAGGAGGAAAATTCCATTTAGGGTTAGGGTTAAGTCACCATGAACTCATAGAGCGAAATGGACACCACCAACAACCTCGGAGTGCTTGGCTATGGTTAGGAGGGCTCTCACTTTTCTAGTCTTCCCGATCTATGTTTCCTGGTAAAATATATGGGAAAATACCATAGGAGGAAAATTCCACTTAGGGTGAGCGTTAGCTCATCATGAACTCATAGAGCAAAATGGACACCACCAACAAACTCGGAGAATTTGGGTATCGTTTGGAGGGCACTTACTTTCCTAGGCTGCCATATCTATGATTCCTGGTAAAATACATGGGAAAATCCCATAGGAGGAAAATTCCACTTAAGGTTATGGTTAGGTCACCATGAACTCATAGAGCAAAATGGATACCGTCAACAAACTCGGAGTGCTTGCTATAATTAGGAGTGCACTTACTTTTCTAGGCTGCCCTATCTATGTTTCCTGGTAAAATACATGGGAAAATCCCATAGGAAGAAAATTCCACTTAGGGTTAGGATTAGGCCACCATGAACTCATAGAGGAAAATGGACACCACGAACATACCGGGAGGGCTTGGGAATGGTTATGAGGGCACTTACTTTTCTAGGCTGCCCTATCTATGTTTCCTGGTAAAATACATGGGAAAATCCCATAGGTGGAAAACTCCTCTTAGGGTTAGGGTTAGGTCACCATGAACTCGTAGAGGAAAATGGACACCACCAACAAATCCGGAATGCTTGGGTATGGTTAGGAGGGCACTTGGTTTTCTAGGCTGCCCTATCTATGTTTCCTGGTAAAATACATGGGAAATTCCCATAGGAGGAAAATTCCACTTGGGGTGAGGGTTATCTCACCATGAACTCATAGAGCAAAATGGACACCGCCTACAAACTTGGAGGGCTTGGTGTTTGGTTAGGAGGGCACTTACTTTTCTAGGCTTCCCTATCTATGTTTCTTGGGTAAATACATGGGAAAATCCAATAGGAGGAAAATTCCATTTAGGGGTGGGGTTAAGGCCCCAGGACCTCATAGAGCAAAATGGACACCGCCAACACACTTTGAGTGCTTCGGTCTGGTTAGGAGGGCACTTACTTTTCTAGGCTGCCCTATCTATGTTTCCTGGTAAAATACATGGGAAAATCCCATAGGAGGAAAATTCCACTTAGGGTTAGGGTTAGCCCACCATGGACTCATAAAGCAAAATGGACACCACCAACAAACCCGGAATGCTTGGGTATAGTTAGGAGGGCACTTACTTTTCTAGGCTGCCCTAACTATGTTTCCTGGTAAAATACATGGGAAAATCCCATAGGAGGAAAATTCCACTTAGGGTGAGGGTTAGGTCACCATGAACTCATAGAGCAAAATGGACACCGCTTACAAACTCGGAGTTCTTGTTTTTTGGTTAGGAGGGCACCCACTTTTCTAGGCTGCCCTATCTATGTTTCCTGGTAAAATACATGGGAAAATCCCATAGGAGTAAAATTCCACTTAGGGTTATGGTTAGGTCACCATGAACTCATAAAGCAAAATGGAAACCGCCAACAAACTCGGAGTGCTTGTGTATGGTTAGGAGGGCACTTATTTTTCTACGCTTCCCTATCTATGTTTCCTGGTAAAATACATGGGAAAATCCCATAGAAGGAAAATTCCAATTAGGGTGAGGGTGAGGTCACCATGGACTCATAGAGCAAAATGAACACCGCCTACAAACTCGGAGTGCTTGTGTTTCGTTGGAGGGAACTTACTTTTCTAGGCTTCCCTATCTATGTTTCCTGGTAAAATACATGGGAAAGTCCCATAAGAGGAAAATTCCACTTAGGGTGAGGGTTAGCTCACCATGAACTCATAGAGCAAAATGGAAACCGCCTATAAACTCGGCGTGTTTGGGTCTCGTTAGGAGGGCACTTACTTTTCTAGGCTGCCCTATCTATGTTTCTTGGGTAAATACATGGGAAAATCCCATAGGAGGAAAATTCCATTTAGGGGTGGGGTTAAGGCCCCAGGACCTCATAGAGCAAAATGGACACCGCCAACACACTTTGAGTGCTTCGGTCTGGTTAGGAGGGCACTTACTTTTCTAGGCTGCCCTATCTATGTTTCCAGGTAAAATACATGGGAAAATCCCATAGGAGGAAAATTCCACTTAGGGTTAGGGTTAGCTCACCATGGACTCATAAAGCAAAATGGACACCACCAACAAACCCGGAATGCTTGGGTATAGTTAGGAGGGCACTTACTTTTCTAGGCTGCCCTAACTATGTTTCCTGGTAAAATACATGGGAAAATCCCATAGGAGGAAAATTCCACTTAGGGTTAGAGTTAGGTCACCATGAACTCATAGAGCAAAATGGACACCGCCAACAAAATCGGAGTGCTTGGTTATGGTTAGGAGGGCTCTCACTTTTCTCGTCTTCCCTATCTATGTTTTCTGGTAAAATACATGGGAAAATCCCATAGGAGGAAAATTCCACTTAGGGTGAGCGTTAGCTCACCATGAACTCACAGAGCAAAATGGACACCGCCTACAAACTTGGAGTTCTTGGGTTTGGTTAGGATGGCACTTATTTTTCTAGGCTTCCCTATCTATGTTTCTTGGTAATATACATGGAAAAATCCCATAGGAGGAAAATTCCATTTAGGGTAAGGGTTAAATCACCATGAACTCATAGAGTAAAATGGACTCCGCCAATAAACTCAGAGTGCTTGGGTATGGTTAGGAGGGCACTTATTTTCCTAGGCTGCCATATCTATGTTTAACGATAAAATACAAGGGAAAGTCCCATAGGAGGAAAATTCCACTTAGGGTTAGGTCACCATGAACTCATAGAGCAAAATGGAAACTGCCAATAAACTCAGAATACTTGGTATGGTTAGGATGGCTCTTTGTTTTCTAGGCTTCCCTATCTTTGTTTCCCAGTAAAATACATGAGAAAATCCCATAGGAGGAAAATTCCATTTACTGTTAGGATTAGGTCACCA
>NW_024098163.1:0-50362 GCF_016545835.1 Crotalus tigris | reverse complement strand
GGAAATTTGGGGCTAAATTGTGATTTTAAGTTGAGAACTACCTCTATTTCCCCACAGCTCACAACATTAGGCTCAGGCAACCGGCTGGTAAGTCAATTCCTGTCACAACCAATGAGTCAAGGCTCAGTGTATTTGAAAAACCACAGAAGCACTTTGCACAGGGCAGGAGATTGTGCCTGAGTGATGCTGTGACAGTTGTAAAAGTAGGCTGGTTGCCAAGAGCCCAAATTTTGATCATAGGAATACTGAGATGGTCGGAATTGCAAAGACCAATCCCTTTGGCTTCAGTGCCATCATAATTTAAAACTGAATGAATGGAAATGGCCCAAGGACTACTTGTATTAACTTTCTATAGATGCTTGCTGCTTTAACTGCTGTCGCTATTCTCTGTCCTAGTGCTGTAACAACATCCAAAAAAAAAGTCTCATTAGAAACCCTGTATGCAGAACGGGTGGCTTCCCAGCCGTCATGGACCTTAACAGGTGACCTGATTATATTCAAAGAGCTCAGGCTCCCCAGGGCTCATATATTTCCCAGGATTGATTATGCTTGATACAATTTCACTGTAAGGTGTCTAAGGAAAGCAAACAGTCTTGACCTTCTTGTCTATTATGAAGCCTGATAAATGAAAAGAGATGGAGAGAAACCTGGAAACCCGCTTTCCACAACTCAAATTAAGACTCAAACAACTATAATTGTCATGTAAAATGAAGGAAGCCTTATAAGGCTGGTAGCTGAAAAATAATCAAGAAGTTGCAGCACCAAGTGTGTTTACCATAAAGTTAAATTAACTGCTCTTCAAGGCAGTAAATAAAGCATAGTCAGCTAGTTTAAACAGAATAAATGTTGATATCATTAGTTTGGGAAATAGAAGTATAACAAAGTAAAGTGCATAGGAATCTAAAATAAATTGATAAAAAGAAAGACTATTTAATGATTCTGTACATAGAAGATATATTAGACTACTATAATGAAAGATAATCTGTAGATGGCAGCATAGGATAGCAGTTTGTTTTACCAATGGCATTGATTGAACTTTACTTTTACTGGCTCTGTGCTTATAAATAGTGAAGTTGGCAAATGACTGCTCAGGCACTAGAGATAACTGAAGAAATGTTAATAAAAAAAGAGATCTGCCTATCTAATCAGCATTCTGGTACCCCCCATGACTGGCATGGTAGAGGAACAGTACATTCCAAAAAGTGGGTGGACATGGATGGAGCAGGATTAAAAACTATCATTGCCTATATTGCTGTAACACTGTAATAATGCTGTAATGACTGTAATCATATTACATTTATTACATGATGTAATAATATTACATTTTATTACGTTAGAAATGATGCTTCATTTGTACCAAAGGTTGGGAGGGTGCGTAGTTTGTGCGTTCCTGGCTCGTGAGAAACCCATCAGCAGGATTTCTTTGCTATCTGCTATGTCATTCTCATGGCTGGGAACTCCCAAGTTATCCTGTCCCAGCAATGCTCATATTTGTCATCTCCAAGTCAGGGTGTAGTGAGCCTTGGGCTGCTGTTTTTGTTGGCAAAACTTTCACTGGGCTCTAAATGCACAGGATATTAAGGAGGGCTGGAATGAGGTATCAATAAGATGTCATTTTAACAAGGGCTGAATTTTGCTAAGGAAGGGGGGCTCATAGGCACGTCCACTTTTACTCTGCACAGAACTGACCTTGAAAATAGCATACCTCCACCATGACAAGAAGCCATGGAGAGGCAGGTCTGCTAGAAATACTTCTGTTAGTCTCTTGCAGCAAAACAAGGAAGAGTCTTTCTGTTTCTGGAACCTGGAATTAACTTCCTAACAGTGAGAACAATTAACCAGTGGAACAGCTTGCCTTCAGAAGTTGTGGGTGCTTCATCAATGGAGGTTTTTAAGAAGAGACTGGACAGCCACTTGTCTGGAATAGTATAGGTTCTCCTGCCTAAGCAGGGGGCTGGACTAGAAGACCTCCAAGGTCCTTTCCAGCTCTGTTCCAACAATGAAGAGAAGGACGAGGGGGGACATGATAGCAGTGTTCCAATATCTCAGGGGCTGCCACAAAGAAGAGGGAGTCAGGCTATTCTCCAAGGCGCCTGAAGGCAGGACAAGAAGCAATGGATAGAAACTGATCAAGGAGAGAAGCAACCTAGAACTAAGGAGAAACTTCCTGACAGTTAGAACAATTAACCAGTGGAACAACCTGCCTCCAGAAGCGATGAATGCTCCAACACTGGAAGTTTTTAAGAAGAGACTGGATAATCATTTGTCTGAAATGGTATAGGGTTTCCTGCCTCAGCAGGAGGTTGGACTAGATGACCTCCAAGGTCCCTTCCAACTTTTTTATTATTATTATTATTATTATTATCGATCATCGCACAGTCAGCCAGATGTTCAGACTGGATTTGGCATTTTGTCTACCTATCGAGTCCTTACCCAGGACCTGGGGAATAGGCAGAATGGGATGTTTTATGGTATTGTGACGGATATCGTCGCATGGGATGAGAAGCAGTTCCTAATAAGGCCGCCTTTTGCAATTGACTAATAGCAAATTTGTCAATGCCAATGGTGTTCAAGTGGTGCTCCAGTTGTTTTGGGATTGCACCCAAGGAGCCTATGACTATTGGTACTACCCTTGCTTGCTTTTGCGACAGTCTTTCTATTTCTATTTGTAGGTCTTTGTATTTTGTTATCTTCTCCAGTTCTTTCTCGTCTATTCTGCTGTCTCCAGGCACTGCCCCGTCCACTATCCAGACTTTTTTGTCTTTCTTATCGACAATTGTTAAGTCTGGGGTGTTATGTTGCAGGTGCTTGTCTGTTTGAATTCTGAAGTCCCAGAGCAGTTTAATTTTATCATTTTCTATGACTTTCTCTATTTTATGATCCCACCAATTTTTGCTTACAGGCAAATGATATTTTTTGCAGATTTTCCAATGCACCATTGTTGCTACTTTGTCATGCCGCTGCTTATAGTCAGTCTGTGCAATCTTCTTGCAACAACTTACCAAGTGGTTCACTGTTTCTTCAGCTTCTTTGCATAGGCGGCACTTACTGTCTGTTGCTGTCTTCTCAATTTTGACTTTATATGCATTTGTCCTTAAGGCTTGGTCTTGTGCAGCCAGAATTATCCCTCGGATCCTCTTTCTTCTTTCCTCAATTTTCTCCTGCTCTTAAGGCCAATTGCCAGGTTTTTATGATTATCTGCTTGCCCAGTCTATTTTTTTCATGTATGTGGCCTGGTAGTGCTTTGTCTTCCCATGCACTCTATTCTGTTCTTCATTTGGTCTTTCTTGTAGGCCAGTTTGGTCTCTCCAGTATTTAGTAAGCCTTCCTGATATACTAATTTCAGTGCATCTTCATCATTGTTCTTCAGATATTCTTCCAAAGCCATTTTTTCTTATTCAACCATCTGATGTACTTGTAGCATTCCACGCCCACCTATTTGCCTTGGTAAATAAAGTCTATCAATGTCACTGCGTGGATGAAGGGCATGATTCATCATTCCATTGTCGAATGTATTTTATCTGGTCTGTGCCTAATACCCCGTTGCGTTTTAATTCTGCTTGAGTCAAACAGATCCACTATTCCAGCTTGTTGTAACCTAAGTAACTGGGATTTGGCGCCAGTGTGTTGATATTGCTTTATGGTATTGTCCTCCATTGGTTGTTTTAGGATTTTAAGATCTTCTTCATCCTCTGATGTATAAGTCTCCCTTCTAATCTTTTTTCTTGCTTCTGTGCTTGATGTTGGTCAAGCTTGAAGGATACCCAGTATTTGTAGTACTCTTCCTCTGCCGAGAACTCTTAATGTTATTTTCGTGGGCATCTGTGATATCCTCCTTCAGTTTTCACTATTTTTCCTTGTTTGATAGTAAGTGTGGCACATTTGTCAAAGCCAAACTCCATTACAATATCTTTGCTATATATACGGACAGTGTTGAGCAGCGATTCTATTTCAGATGATGTTTTTCCATACAGCTTCAGATCATCCATATAAAGGAGGTGGGATAGTCTTGCAGATGTTTTTGATGTTTGATAGCCATGTCCTGAGTTATTCAGTATTGTTGACAGAGGAAACAGTGCAATGACAAATAGTAATGGTGATAATGAATCTCCTTGAAATATTCCTCTCTTGATATTAACCTCTCCCAGCCTCTCACCATTGATCTGCACTGTGTCTTCCATTGTGCCATCGATCTTTGCTTATTATTCTTATTATCGATCATCGCACAGTCAACCAGATGTTCAGACTGGATTTGGCATGTTTGTCTAACCTATCGAGTCCTTACCCAGGACCTTGGATAGGCAGAGATGTGATTTTGATGGTATTACAGATATCGTCGCAGGAATGGAAGCAGTTCCTAATAAGGCCGCCTTTTGGCATATTTATTATTATTGATCATCGCACAGTCAGCCAGATGTTCAGACTGATTTGGCATTTTGTCTACCTATCGAGTCCTTACCCAGGACCTGGGATAGGCAGATGTGGATGTTTGATGGTATTACAGATATCGTCGCAGGATGGAAGCAGTTCCTAAGAAGGCTGCCTTTTGCATATTATATTATTATCGATCATCGCACAGTCAGCCAGATGTTCAGACTGGATTTGGCATTTTGTCTACCTATCGAGTCCTTACCCAGGACCTGGGATAGGCAGATGTGGATGTTTGATGGTATTACAGTATCGTCGCAGGATGGAAGCAGTTCCTAATAAGGCCGCCTTTTGCAATTGACTAATAGCGAATTTGTCAATGCCAATGGTGTTCAAGTGGTGCTCCAGTTGTTTTGGGATTGCACCCAAGGAGCCTATGACTATTGGTACTACCCTTGCTTGCTTTTGCCACAGTCTTTCTATTTCTATTTGTAGGTCTTTGTATTTTGTTATCTTCTCCAGTTCTTTCTCTTCTATTCTGCTATCTCCAGGCACTGCCACGTCCACTATCCAGACTTTTTTGTCTTTCTTATCGACAATTGTTAAGTCTGGGGTGTTATGTTGCAGGTGCTTGTCTGTTTGAATTCTGAAGTCCCAGAGCAGTTTAATTTTATCATTTTCTATGACTTTCTATTTTATGATCCCACCAGTTTTTGCTTACAGGCAAATGATATTTTTTGCAGATCTTCCAATGCACCATTGTTGCTACTTTGTCATGCCGCTGCTTGTAATCAGTCTGTGCAATCTTCTTGCAACAGCTTACCAAGTGGTCCACTGTTTCTTCAGCTTCTTTGCATAGGCGGCACTTACTGTCTGTTGCTGTCTTCTCAATTTTGACTTTGTATGCATTTGTCCTTAAGGCTTGGTCTTGTGCAGCCAGAATTAGTCCCTCGGTCTCTTTCTTCAATTTTCCTGCTCTTAGCCATTGCCAGGTTTTATTATTATCTGCTTTCCCAGCTATTTTTTTCATGTATTGGCCATGTAGTGCTTTGTCTTCCCATGCCTCTATTCTGTTCTTCCTTTGGTCTTTCCTGTAGGCCAGTTTGGTCTCTCCAGTAGTTAGTAAGCCTTCCTGATATACTAATTTCAGTGCATCTTCATCATTGTTCTTCAGATATTCTTCCAAAGCCATTTTTTCTTCTTCAACCATTTGATGTACTTGTAGCATTCCACACCCACCTATTTGCCTTGGTAGATAAAGTCTATCAATGTCACTGCATGGATGAAGGGCATGATTCATTGTCATTATTTTTCTGGTCTTCCTATCCATTGCTTTTAGTTCTGCTTGAGTCCAGTCCACTATTCCAGCTGTGTACCTGATGACTGGAATTGCCCAGGTGTTGATTGCTTTTATGGTATTTCCTCCATTGAGTTTGGACTTTAAGATCTTCTTCACTCTCTTGATATATTCACCTCTAATCCTTTTCTTGACCTCAGTGTGCTTGATGTTGTCAGCTTGAAGGATACCCAAGTATTTGTAGTAATCTTCCTCATCCAGACTCTTAATGTTATTTTCGTGGGGCATCTTGATTCCTTCAGTTTTCACTACTTTTCCTTGTTTGATAGTAAGTGTGGCACATTTGTCCAAGCCAAACTCCATAACAATATCTTGGCTATATATACGGACGTGTTGAGCAGCGATTCTATTTCAGATGATGTTTTTCGCAACGCTTCAGATCAATCCCTGTAAAAGAGGTGGATGTCTAGGATTTTTTTGATTTTGATAGCCATGTCCTGAGTTATTCGTATTGTTGACAGAGGAAACAGTGCAATAACAAATAGTAATGGTGATAATGAATCTCCTTGAAATATTCCTCTCTTGATATTAACCTCTCCCAGCCTCTCACCATTGATCTGCAACTGTGTCTTCCATTGTGCCATCGATCTTTGCACAAATTTTCTGATGTTTCTACTGACTCCTGTTATTTCTAGGCACTTGATTATCCAATCATGTGGCAGAGAGTCAAATGCCTTTTTGTAGTCAATCCATGCCACATTCAGGTTGGTCTTCCTTCTCTTGCAGTTTTCCAAGATCATTTTGTCTATTAGGAGTTGATCTTTTGTTCCTCTGCTATTGGGGCGGTTTCCTTTCTGCTCAGGTGGAAAGAGATTGTTTTCAACTAGATGCTGTTGTACTGCATCAGCTACCACACCAGTTAGTAATTTGAAAGTTGTTGGTAAGCAGGTAATTGGCCTGTAGTTACCTGGTGTTGCCCCTCTTGCTGGATTTTTCATTATTAGGTAGGTTTTCCCAGTTGTTAGCCACTTTTCAATTTCTCCTCCTTGTAGTATATTGTTGAACTGCTTGGCAATGAGTGGGTGTATAACAGTTAGATGTTTCAACCAAAACCCATGCAGTTCATCTTCACCTGGTGCTGACCAATTTTTGATTTTCTTTGCTCTTTTTTCTACCATTTTTGTTGTTATTACTAGTTCTTTCATTTCAACTTCTGTTTTATTTGCATCCACCTCTTTTAACCAAGCCGCATCCTTGTTGTATTTCTTTGGGTTATCCCATATCTGCTTCCAGAACTGCACTGTTTCTTCCTTGTCAGGTACTGACTGATTCCTTGCAGTTTCTCCATTGATGGATTGGTAGAAACGTTTCTGATTGGATTGAAATTGGAGGTTCTGCCTATAGTTTGCAATTCGAGCTTCATATCTACTGATTTTCCTGGCTATAGCTGTTATTTGTTGCTTTATTATTTCCAGTGCTTCCTTGTTTCTAAGTGGTATTTCTTGATTAGGTATTCTTTGGTCTTCTTGTTCTTCAGCTTCTTTTCTTTCATCTGTTCTAGCTTGCTTGCATGTGATCTTAACTTGCTGATCTTATTATTATTATTATTATTATTATTATTATTATTATTACTTTCATCATCATCATCATCATCATCATCTTCTGGCAGTTTTATTGTGGCACAAGGTTTTCTCTACTGCAGTCACCACAAGTGGTCTCAGTGGTTAGTGTAGAATTCTGCATGCTTACACACACACACACACACACACACCATTTTACTATTCTGAATGTTAAAATATTTTTTTGAGGACACTTAATTTCTTTACTGCCAATTTCCCAATACATTATAAAATAAAACATTCTTTATTTGATATGCATATTGAAAGGATCTAATTTTTGGTCTCACAAAATTGCATTATTAACAGAATATTGAACAGAACAGAAACCCACAGATCTAGATATTTAACACAACCCAGTGAACCATCCCCAAACATAAGAACAAACTACAAAACTCTATAGTATTCCTGTAGAGATTGGCAGTGGAATCTCAGGATCCAGGATGCAACAAATGGGATGTTAGGAAATGGCAGTTGTGCTGCCTAAACCTAATTTAGCAATTAGTGATCTACACCTATGGGTATTTATTCAGCAGCAAGTCCCATTCAAATCAACACATTTATTCCAGCAGGGTTAGGTATACACAGAACTGCAGTTCAGAAGTTAATGGAAAAACTAAATGTTTTGAAAGTCTGAACTGTTTGATGTTATGCAGATAGCATTGCAAAGAGGTGGATTGATTCAGCTCCATTTTTAAATAGGACTGAATCTCAGGTGCCATAGTAGTGGATTTTTTGCATTGTTGAGGTTGGAGTCTGAAGTCTTTTCTGATATGATGCAGTTTTAATGGCTTTAATATACAAGTATTACTTATTATTATTTAACACTTTGTTAAAATCCAATTGCTTTAATTAAACCAAAACACTTAAAAATAAATCTGTCTCTACTTCGGCCCCAGCACCACTGCCACTACTGAGAAATGTCGCTGTGCAAGCCAATCAGAAGGGCAGAGATCTACAGGGAGAGGGGAATAGGGAGAGGGAAAGTTGAGATTCCTCAAATTTTGGTCATATGAATGTGAGGATGCTACATCAGCCGAAACATCAGGGGCTAAAATATCATTTGTTCCGTGCTGCCATAACTTTGGACGGTTGCTGAAAAAATGGTTGTTAACTCAAAAACAACCTGTGTATATGTGCATCCATTTGGTTCTCGGCTTAATTCTATGTAGTAATGTGTACAAGTACAAAAGAGGCAGTTTTGTCTAGTGATTATGACACCAGGCTAGAAATGAGGAGACTCTGAGTTCTAATCCCACTTTAGGCATGAAAGCCAGTTGGGTGATTTTTTTCGACCAATCACTCTCTCGTAGTCCAACATACTTCACAGGATTGTTGTTGTGGGGAAAATAAGAGGAGGAAGGACTATTGTGTGTGTTTGCCACCTTTATAAAAGGTGGCATATTTATAAAAATAATAAATGTGAGATATAAATGTAAATAAATAAATAAAGCTTAAATTATGTCAGGTATTTTTTCCAACCAAGAAATGTTACTAATAAATCTTGGTAGTGAGGGCCACAGTGGTGATTCTGCCTTATGCTATTAATAATGAGAAAAAAATACATTTCTTTTCATAATAATATACCCAATGAAGGGAACTCAAAATGGTGGTAAAAATAATATTACAGATTGATCTTGTGGATAACAAATATTTCTTAGATAACAAGATTGCAGGCTAATTATCAAGGCATCCACATCACTGGTGAAGTCAAGTATAAACTCATCCCTTTACTGCAGGACAGAAAATCCATTTTCATATTTATTTCTTGGTTTTGTGCTAGTATCCTAATAAACTGATTTATTGATTGATTATGTGCCATCAAGTCATTTTCAACTCCTAGTAATTACACAGATGTTTTTTCCCCATGACATTCTATTCCCAACCTGTCCTTTCAGGTCTTTCAATGATGCAATCATAGCAATTATACCCAAGTTCATCCTCCTTGCTGCTGGTGGTCTTCTTCTCTTTCCTCCCACTTCTCCCAGTATTAAGGCCTTCTGTAGAGAGCTAGGTCCTCACATAATGTTCCTAAATTAGGATAATTTGAGCCTGGTCATTTGTGCCTTGAGTGAGAATTCTGGGTTGATTTGTTCGATGTGTTGTTGGTTTGGGTTTTTTTGGCTGTCTATGGTGTTCTTCAATACCAAAGTTCAAAGGCATTCTTAATCTTCTTATCCAGCAGATTACAAATTGCCCAGACAGCTGAATAATGCAAGTCCAGGTCCAATTCAAGATGTTGCTTATTACTTATAAACCTCTTTATGACATAGATCCAGGTTACCGTAGGATGGGATTGGCCCTGTGCCAGCAGAAGTGGCATACTGCAAACCTCATCAGTCAAGGAATTCTGTCTGGTGGGGTTCAGGAGAAGAGCCTTTTCTTCTGTAGCTCCTGCTCTCTGGAACATTGAGATCCTCACCCACTCTCTTGGCCTTAAGGAGGGGCCTTAAAATCTGGCTCTGACTATTGGCCTGAGACCCTGATTGGGCCTTGTCATTCTGAAAGTGGTGACTGGATTAATAAAAGATCCCACCTCCACTTCATTGTACACCGCCCCTCCCCTGTACTTATCTAAGCTACTGTATTTCTCTATGATTTTAATGTTATATTTATTGTCTTCCTGTTTAAATATTTTATGTTGTTGTTGTTGTTGTTAATTGTGAAGTCGTGTCCAACCCATCGCGACCCCATGGACAACATTCCTCCAGGTCTTCCTGTCCTCCACCATCTTCTGGAGTCCATTTAAGCTGACACCTACTGCTTCAGTGACTCCATCCAGCCACCTCGTTCTCTGTCGTCCCCTTCTTCTATTGCCCTCAATCTTTCCCAGCATTAAGCCCTTCTCCAGTGAGTCCTTCCTTCTCATTAGGTGGCCAAAGTATTTGAGTTTCAACTTCAGGATCTGGCCTTCTAAAGAGCAGTCAGGGTTGATCTCTTCTAGGACTGACTGGTTTGAACGCCTTGCAGTCCAAGGGACACGCAGGAGTCTTCTCCAGCACCATAGTTCAAAGGCCTCAATTCTTTTGCGCTCAGCCTTTCTTATGGTCCAACTTTCACAGCCATACATTGCAACTGGGAAGACCATGGCCTGGACTATACGCACTTTTGTTGGCAGGGTGATGTCTCTGCTTTTTAGAATGCTGTTTAGATTTGCCATAGCTTTCCTCCCCAGGAGCAAGCGTCTTTTAATTTCTTGGCTGCAGTCCCCATCTGAGGTGATCTTGGAGCCCAGAAAAATAAAATCTGTCACTACCTCCATTTCTTCCCCATCTATTTGCCAGGAATTGAGAGGGCCGGATGTCATGATTTTGGTTTTCTTAATGTTGAGTTTCAAGCCAACTTTTGCACTCTCCTTCTTCACCCGCATCAAGAGGCTCTTTAGTTCCTCTTCACTTTCTGCCATTAGAATGGTATCATCTGCATATCTTAGGTTGTTGATATTTCTCCGGCAATCTTAATTCCAACTTTTGATTCATCTAGCCCTGCCTTTCTCATGATGTGCTCTGCATATAAGTTAAATAGGCAGGGTGACAGTATACAGCCTTGCTGGACTCCTTTTCCAATTTTGAACCAATCAGTGGTTCCGTTTCGGTTCTCAATGTTGCTTCTTGACCCGCATATAGGTTTCTCAGGAGACAAATGAGATGGTCTGGTACTCCCATCTCTTTAAGAACTTGCCACAATTTGTTGTGATCCACACAATCAAAGGCTTTTGCATAGTCAATGAAGCAGAAGTAGATGTTTTTCTGGGACTCCCTAGCTTTCTCCATGATTCGCGTTATGTTCGGCAATTTGATCTCTAGTTCCTCTGCCTCTTCGAAATCCTGCCTGTACTTCTGTAAGTTCTCGATCCACATACTGCTGGAGTCTAGCTTGTAGGATTTTAAGCATAACTTTACTTGCATGTGAAATGAGTGCAATGGTGCGATAGTTTGAACATTCTTTGGCATTGCCTTTCTTTGGAATTGGAATTGGAATGTAAACTGACCTTTTTCAATCCTGTGGCCAAGTTTTCTAAATTTGCTGGCAAATTGAGTGTAGCACTTTTACTGCATCGTCTTAAGATTTTGTATAGCTCTGCTGGAATACTGTCACCTCCACTAGCTTTGTTGTTGCTCAGATTTTCTAAGGCCCATTTCACTTCACATTCTAGGATGTCTGGTTCGAGGTCAGTGACCATCTCATTGTGGTTATCTGGGATGTTAAGCTCATTCTTGTATAGTTCTTCTGTGTAGTTTTGCCATCTCTTCTTAATCTCTTCTGCCTCTGTTAGGTCCCTGCCATCTTGGTCCTTTATCATGCCCATCTTTGCATGAAACGTTCCCTTCATATCTCCAATTTTCTTGAAGAGATCTCTGGTCCTCCCTATTCTGTTGTTTTCTTCTATTTCTTTGCACTGTTCATTTAAGAAGGCATTCTTATCTCTTCTAGCTACTCTCTGGAATTCTGCATTCAATTGGGTGTATCTTTCTCTTTCTCCTTTGCCTTTCGCTTCCCTTCTTTCCTCAGCTATTTGCAAAGCTTCCTCAGACAGCCATTTTGCTTTCTTGCATTTCTTTTTCTTTGGGATGGTTTTAGTTGCTACCTCTTGTACAATGTTGCGAACTTCCATCCATAGTTCTTCAGGCACTCTGTCTATCAGATCTAATTCCTTAAATTTATTTGTCACCTCTACTCTATATTCACCAGGAATATGATTTAATTCATACCTGCGTGGCCTAGTGCTTTTCCTTACTTTTTTCAATTTAAGCCTAAATTTTGCAACGAGAAGTTCATGATCTGAGCCACAGTCAGCTCCTGGTCTTGTTTTTACTGACTGTATAGAGCTTCTCCATCTTTGGCTACAGAGCACATAGTCAATCTGATTTCTATGTTGACCGTCTGGTGATGTCCATGTGTAGAGCTGTCTCTTGGGTTGTTGGAAAAGAGTGTTTGTTATGACCATCGTATTCTCTTGACAAAATTCTATTAGCCTGTGCCCTGCTTCATTTTGTACTCCAAGGCCAAACTTGCCTGTTATTCCGGTTATCTTTTGGCTTCCTACCTTAGCATTCCAATCCCCCATGATGATAAGGACATCATTTTTGGGTGTTAATTCTATAAGGTGCTGTAGGGCTTCATAGAACCGGTCAATTTCATCCTCTTCAGCACCAGTGGTTGGGGCATAGATTTGGACTATTGTGATATTGAATGGTTTGCCTTGGATTCGAATTGAGATCATTCTGTCATTCTGGGGATTATATCCCAGTATTGCTTTTCCTATTCTTTTATTGACTATGAAGGCTACTCCATTTCTTCTGAGGGATTCTTGCCCACAGTAGTATACCTGATGGTCATCTGAGTTAAATTCACCCATTCCTGTCCATTTTAGTTCGCTGATTCCTAAGATGTCGATATTCAGTCTTGTCATCTCTTTTTTGACTACGTCTAGCTTGCCTTGATTCATGGATCTTACATTCCATGTTCCTATGGAAAAAAAATCTTTACAGCATTGGACTTTCCTTTCACCACCAGATATATCCACAGCTGAGCGTCCTTTCGGCTTTGGCCCAGTCGCTTCATTCTTTCTGGCGTTACTAGTACTAGCCCTCTGCTCTTCCCCAGTAGCATATTGGACACCTTCCGACCTGAGGGGCTCATCTTCCAGCGTCATATCTTTTTGCCTTTTAGTACTGTCCATGGGGTTTTCATGGCAAAGATACTGGAGTGGTTTGCCAATTCCTTCTCCAGTGGATCACATTTTGTCTGAACTCTCTGCTATGACCTGTCCGTCTTGGGTGGCCCTGCACGGCATAGCTTATAGCTTCATTGAGTTACGCAAGCCCCTTTGCCACAACAAGGCAGTAATCCATAAAGGGGTAAATATTTTATAATATTGTTTTATCAATTGTGTGCTGTCCATAATTGCATGACTGTGAGGTGGATGGTATATAAATTTAATAAATAAATAAGTAAATAATAAATCTTGAACTGTGATCCACTAGATCTTTGCTTTGTTTAAAGGACTAGCTGGACCTTCCAGATTCACTTTTCCAATATGTTGAATAACTCCAGTGGGTATAATGAATAAAGCACACAGAGATTTTTTAATATATTCTCTGACTAATAAAGGCTTATATGCCATTCCAATCAAAAATTTTCTATGTTGCTGACATTACTTTAACAACTTATGAGACAACAAGCATCCAATATAAACCTACAGAGTTGAGATTTCTTCTATAAATTTCCATATGTAGTATTCTTAATATTATGTGGGAATATCAACAGCAGTTTTTATACTTTACTTCTAATCCAAGCAATTGCATATAAAGCAACTTAGAAAAATGAGTAAACATCAAAGAGTTCCAATATTTGCTTCATTGCTGTAATTCACAGACCATGGTGTCACAGTAATGGGACTATTAAAAAGAAAATAAATTAAGATCAGAGAATGAAATTGTTGTAGAGCCATAAAAAAATGACATTTCATTTATAGAGGAATTATACTGATCCACACATTCAAGTTCCTGGCTGTCAAGCCGTGCAGCCTAATTCAGTTACATATATTTCTAGAAACTCTTTTACATTATACATATAGTATCCAATTCTTGTTGGAACTAGATTATAAAACATAAGAAATCCATTAGTAGGCTCCCTAATTTTTTTTATTATTTTTTAATTGAAGTAGCCAACAGGCTTTTCATAATTAACCTGTACATTTCCCTGGCTCAGATCATTCTCTGCTATTCCCATAAGGGGAAAAGATACTCACCCTTAACACCTTAAATAGGAAGAGGAGAGCTTCAGCATCTCCTTTTTTACACATAGATTTTTTTTTCTGTTTAAAAACTTTGAGGAGCAATAAATACCTGCCGTGTGCGACATTGCCATTGCTATTCACTTCAAGATTCACAGATGTTTCTGAGGTCAAAGGTTAAAACGACTCTCCTGTAATGAAATGGGAGGGTGCAGGTTGCATAAAGCTGCCATGCAAATTATTATCTAGAGAGAGGAGCATCCATGACAACAGATAAACTTAGAAGAACAAATATGTGATTGGTGACCTATAGTGCATTGAAAGGCACCTGGCGGAGAATAATGAGTGCAAGAGGGAAAGAGAGACACAGTTGTAGCTACAGTGCCTGTAAAATCAACAAAGTCCTGTGATTCTAATTGGTCAAATGGGATTTGTGTGTCCTAACATTGAAGAACAGGTTGGTTTCAGAGTTTTACTTTTGAACACACTTGTTATTCTATAAAGGGATAAAGAAGAACAGTTACTTTCCAGACCTACAACAATTCCTGAAACACCATACAGATAGTCCTTGACTTACAATCAGTTATTTAGTAACCGTTAAAATTATAACAGACCTCTGCCACTCAGTTTCAAGTTCTGATGCACACACACACAAAACACCTTTGGTCACTTGATTGCATTTTAAGAGTTTGGCAGCTGGCTTTCATTTATAGCTGTTGGCTTTCATTTATAGCTGTTTGCAAAGTCTTGTGGTCACATGACCATAATTAACCAAGTTTTTTTGCTGGAAACCAGTCTTTAATTGCTTATTGGGTACAAAGGGTTTGTTCAATGGCCATCACATTTGCTTGATGACCATGGCATTCCCTTAGTGATTGTGTCATTCTCTTAATGACCACTGCAAAATAGTTGGTAAAATTTGGTTCAGCCACATGATGACCTGTTTGATGATTGGCATGAGTTATCATAATTCCGGGCTCAGTTCTGCTCCTAAGACAAGGACTGCCAGTGCTGTATTTTCTAAATATGGTATGTTTTGTGTCCCAGTCGAATATCAGCACAATTTTCCACATCTCAGTATTCTTCCACACAGTTTTCAAGCATCCTGCTTAATTAATGAAACAGGAAGGAAATATATGTATTTCATAAAGATGACATTTTTAAAGTTACTACCCAGTGCTTTGGATACTACTCTCAAGCAGAATTGGAAGATTGGATTATCATGATTCATTTAACCTCAGTGAAAAAATGCAGTAAGATGATGCAATTCAATACAATATCATCAATCTGTGCATAATCAGTGTGGTTCAGAAAATTCAGAGAAGAGTCCAGTTTAGCTGTATTCCCCAATTTGCCATGAGAATATGTTCTGTGCCTCTGTTTCTCCTTAGTGACTGTTTGAAGTTACAATGGCACTGAAAAAGTTCCCCCCCAAGCCACAGCGAGCAAGACACCTGCCTGCCCACTCAGCAGCACTCTTCCTCCTGTCCGAGGTTTTCATTGTTATGAGCATTTCTGTTGAGGATTGGCAGCAAGGGTGGGGTGGGGGAATGTTTGGTTTTTATTTCCCCTGTCTACTTGGTGGTTGGAGCAGGTTTTTGGTCACTTCATATGACCCTGGGACACTGTGACTGTCATAAATATGAATCAGTCGCCAAGACCCTGGAGATGCTGCAACATTCCAGCTGATTGGTGCTTCTTCAGGGCTCAGCAGAAGCACCAGGATCAGCACCGAGCTCCAGCTAGAGCCTGGTGCTGATCCTGGCGCTTCCGCTGAGCCCTGACAGCCCTGCAGCTCCAGCCATCTCTCACTCAGGCTTGTGCAGTCCTGCCACTGGTTCAGCTCATTCCCCTCCCCCACTACCACTTTTCTAGGATGGTTGCGTACCACCTGCCAGGTGCCAATGTACCATGGGTGATACCCGTACCACTGGTTGAAAAGCCCTACATTAGATGTTGCATACAAACCCCCTACTCACCGCTCCTTGTTTCTAGTATAAAATGCAGTAAATTAAAGGCAAATTAGGGAGAGGAATTTAGGTCGGGATTAATGTATGTGTATTTAGGTAAGGTCTAAAGAAATCTTAAAATATTCTGTTATTATTAGAGATGAAATCTCTTTCCTGTTATATTTCATAGCCTTAACCATAAGCGATGCATCATTCAGCAACAGCAAATCTTCCTGGATGTCATTTGAGCCCTTCAACATTCGACACAAGGTTCATATTCAGATGCAATTCCAGACCTCTTCAGGAAATGGCATCCTCTTTTACACTGCTCAGCACTTGAGCCCCCGATCAGGTCAGGCTTTCATTCTACTGTAATGTGATTTTTAAAAATGGTCAATTGAAATATTACCTGATTTGATTTATCTGTATCATGATTTTGCATGAGATGAATTGTTAGAGTATTGAATTTAGTAACCGGAACAGTAAAGCGTACAATAGGCCAAAACGCACAGTTGTAGTTGATTACTACAATAGTTGATTAGAGAGTGCATGAGGCAATCTATGATATGATTGGTTGCTGTAAGAATAAAGGGAGAATTTCCTTTTCTCTCTCCTTTTATACTTCAGTTTTACCTCATGATATTCCTGTGTTCCTGACTATCTTATGTTCTTCCTTTTCTGGATGATGACAAAGACGGCTATAAATTTAAACATTATTTATATTTATTTAAAAGACAACAAGTTTGTGTCAAGTGTCTCTGACTTCATCTGGACAGCTGCTGTGCAATTCCTTGACATGAATTGATAAAAAAAACATTTGTGACTGTAAGTTTAACACCATCAAACAAAATCTGCCTATCCCAGGTCCATGGGAAGGACTCAGTAGGTGAACAAAAATGCCAAATCCAGTCTAACGATCTGGCTGACTCTGTGACCAACCATAGTGTATATGATTAACTTGACCACTTTATACTAAAAACAGGCCAATTCATGCAGCCAGTGGACCAACAATCAAAGCCACTGCCTCCTTTGGCTTATAGCCCTATCAAGCTTGACTTATGCCTCATGCTTGGATGGACAAAATATACCAGCCAGTTATTTCCTCTCAGCATTGAAACATTTTTTTTTCATATTCAAATCCACCACCATTTTTGTCATTCTACTCATCTCGCTATTTTTTAAAATGGGTGCAAATGCTTCTAGGTTTGTGAAATAAAATAATTTTTGAGATTTTTCACTGGGATAAGATAAGGGGGGGGGGTTAAAGGTAAGATCATGGAATGTATTTATTCTCTTTGCTTCTGAACTTTGCAACGAAAATCTAGGACATTGCACAAAGGAAAAGAAGGTTTTAAAAGCATGAAGTTTTGTCTCAGCAAAAAGATGGAGAATGGGGGCTTTTGCTCAGCCAGATGCCTTTCTCATAAACTTCTTCCGAATCTCTAAACTACCGGTCACCAAGCTTGGCAACTTTGCTGGTTGGGAAATTCTGGGAGTTGAAATTCATAAGTTCTTAAAGTTGCCAGGTTTGGACATCCCTGCTTAAAACTGCTCTGTTGATGTAAACAGAAAAAGAATCAAAAGGAAGCCTAAGCCTAAACCTAACCCTAAGCTTAAATCTAAACCTGACCCTAACCCTGACCCTAACACTAACCCTAGTTTCATTTTCATGGAAAATGGGGTTTTCCCGTGTATTTCACTGCAGCCCACAAAAGAGTCCAAATAAAAACCTGTTACTTTTCTCTTTCCTTTGAGAACCTCCTAGAATATAGCACTCACATCATTTTTCAGCCCTGACTCCAAAGGAATCTAACACTAACCATAACCTAGCCCTAACCCCAAACCTAGTTTCATTATCAATGGGATTTTCCCATGGATTCATTGCGGCCCACAAAAGAGTCCAAACGAAAAGGTGTTAAGTTCACTTTTCTATGAGAACATCCCAGAATATAGCCCTTACATTATCTTTCAGCCCTAACTCCAAAAGGATCTAACCATAACCCTAGCCTAGCTCAAACCAAAACCCTAGTTTCATTTTAATTTTCAATGGGATTTTCCCATGCATTTCACTGCGGCCCACAAAAGGATCTGAACAAAAACATGTTCTGTTTCCTTTGAGAACCTCCTAGAATCTAGCCCTCACATCATTTTTCAGCCATAACTCCAAAGGGATCTAACCCTAACCCTAACCCTAGTTTCATTTTAATTGCCAATGGGATTTTCCCATGCATTTCACTGTGGCCCACAAAACAGTCAGAACAAAAAGCTGTTATATTCTCATTCTTTGAGAACCTTATACAATATAGCCCTCACATCATTTTTCAGCATTGATTCCAAATAGCTCGAACCCTAATCCTAGCCTTAACCCTAGTTTCATTTTCTTGGTCAATGAGATTTTCCCATGTATTTCACTGTGGCCCAAAAATGAGTCCGAACGAAAAGCTGTTATGTTCTCTTTCCTTTGACAACATTCCAGAATATAGTCCTTGCATCATCTTTCAGGCCAGAGTCCAAATGGATCTAACCCTAACCCTAACTTAGTCCTAACCCTAACCCTAGTTTCATTTTCTTGTCAATGGGGTTTTCCCATGTATTTCACTGCGGCCCACAAAAGAGTCTGAACGAAAAGCTGTTATGTTCTCTTTTCTTTGACAACCTCCTAGAATCTAGTCCTCACATCATTTTTCAGCCCTAACTCCAAAGGGATTGAACCCTAGCCCTAACCCTAGTTTAATTTTCTTGTCAATGGGGTTTTCCCATGTATTTCACTGCGGCCCACAAATGAGTCTGAATGAAAAGCTATTATGTTCTCTTTCCTTTGACAACCTCCTAGAATTTTGTCCTCACATCATTTTTCAGCCCTAACTCCAAAGGGATTGAACCCTAGCCCTAACCCTAGTTTCATTTTCTTGTCAGTGGGGTTTTCCCATGTATTTCACTGCGGCCCACAAAAGAGTCTGAATGAAAAGCTTATCCTAACCCTAACTGGAATTTTCCTCCAATGCGATTTTCCCATGTATTTTGCCAGGAAACATAGAAAAGGTAGACTAGAAAAATCACTGCCCTCCTAACTATACCCAAGCACTCTGAGTTTGTAGCCGATGTCCATTTACCTCTACGAGTTCATGGTGACCTAACCCTAACCCTAAGTGGAATTTTCCTCCAATGGAATTTTCCCATGTATTTTACAAGGAAACATAGTTAAGGCAGACTAGAAAAATCAGTGCTCTCCTAACTATACCCAAGCACTCCGTGTTCATTAACGATGTCCATTTTTCTCTCCAACAGTGATTCTCAACCTTTTTAATGCCGCGACCACCAACCGGTCATAAGTCGAAGAGGTGTAGCTGGCAAGGGCAGTGACGGCGCAGGGCAACCACCGGCTGGGCCACCAGCTGACCCAGCCCAAGGGAGGAAAGGCACCCGCCAGACACCACTCGTGCCAGCAACCCTCCCTGCACCCGCCGGCCTCCCACCTCCCACCCCTGGCCCTCTTTTACTTACATTTTTAGTAGTTATTCAGCAGGGAGTGGTGGAAACTTCCAGACAGCTCACCTTCGCTGCAGACAACTTGCAGCACCGTTTGCAGACTAGGGCTTTTGGGGGGCTCAGCAGGGCAGAGACAGCCTGGAAAATTCTTATTGGTTTTTGAAAACAAATAGAATTAGACTATATTCAAGAGAGACTATTCTATTGACTTTCAAAAGCCAATAGAATAAAAGGGAGTAGCAAAGCTAAGGAAAAGGGGGAAAAAATGGCGGACTGAATTGTTTGGCGACCCCCGTGAAATGGTCGATTGACCCCAAATGGGGTTGCGACCCACAGGTTGAGAACCACTTCTCTACGAGTTCATGGTGACCTAACCCTAACCCTAAGTGGAATTTTCCTCCAATGTGATTTTCCCTTTTTTTTTACTAGGAAACGTAGATAGGACAGACTAGAAAAGACAGTGTCCTCCTAATCTTACCCAAGCACTCCGGGTTTGTTGGCAATGTCCATTTTCCTGGACTACTTCATCGTGACATAACCCTAACCCTAAGTGGAATATTTCGCAAATTGGATTTACCCATTTATTTTACCATAAACATAGATAGGGCAGACGAGAAAAGTCAGTGCTTTCCTAACCATATCCAAGCACTCCAAGTTTGTTGGCAATGTCAATTTTCCTCTACGGGTTCTTGGTGACCTAACCCTAACTTTAAGTGGAATTTTGATTCAATGGGATTTTCCCATGTATTTTACCAGGTAACATAGATAGGGCAGACTAGAAAGGTTAGTGCTCTCCTAACCTTACCCAAGCACTCCGAGTTTGTTGCCAATGTCCATTTTGCTCTATGAGTTCATAATGACCTAACCCTAACCCTAGATGGAATTTTCCTCCAATGGGATTTTCCCATTTATTTTGCCAGGAAACATAGATAGGGCAGACTAGAAAAGTCAGTGCCCTCCTAATCATATCCAAGCACTCCAAGTTTTTTGGTGATGTCCATATTCCTCTATGGATTCATGGTGACCTAAACTTAGACATAAGTGGAATTTTTCTCCAAAGGGATTTTCCCATATGTTTTGCCAGGAAATATAGATAGGACAGCATAGAAAAGTCAGTGCCCTCCTACCCTTGTCCAAGCACTCCAGGTTTCTTCGCGATGTCCATTTTCCTGAACTAATTCATGGTGACCTAACCCTCAGTGGAATTTTCCTCCAATGGGATTTTCCCATGTATTTTACCAAGAAGCATAGGTAGGGCAGTCTAGTAAAATCAGTGCCCTCGTAACTATACCCAAGCACTCCGAGTTTGTTGACGATGTCCATTTTGCTCTACGAGTTCATGTTGATCTAACCCCAACCCTAAGTTGAATTTTTTTCCAATGGGATTTTCCCATGTATTTTACAAGGAAAAATAAATAGGGCAGCCTTGAAAAGTTAGTGCCTCCTAACCATATCCAAGCACTCTGAGTTTCTTGGCGATGTCCATTTTGGTCTATGAGTTCATGTTGACCTAACCCTAAACCTAAGTGGAATTTTCCTCCAAAAGGGTTTTCCCATGTATTTTACCACGAAACATGGACAGGGCAGCCTAGAAAAGTCAATGCCCTCCTCACCTTACCCAAGCAATCCGAGTTTGTTGACGATGTTAATTTTTCTCTACGAGTTCATGGTGACCTAACCCTAATCCTAAGTGCAATTTTGCTTCAATGGGATTTTCCCATGTATTTTGCCAGGAAACATAGGTAAGGGAGACTAGAAAAGTCAGTGCCCTCGTAACTACACCCAAGCAGTCCAGGTTTCTTGAGAATGTCCATTTTTTCAACGGGTTCATAGTGATCTAACCCTAACCGTAACTGGAATTTTCCTCCATTGCGATTTTCCCATGTATTTTACAAGAAAACATAGATAGGGCAGGCGAGAAAAGTCAGTGCCCTCCAAACCATATCCAAGCACTCCAGGTCTATTGGTGATGTCCATTTTCCTGGACTAGTTCATTGTGACCTAAACCTAACCTAAGTGGAATTAACCTCAAATGGGATTTTCCCATGTATTTTACAAGGAAAATAGATAGGGCAGACTAGAAAAGTCAGTTCCCTCCTAACCTTACCCAAGCATTCTGAGTTTGTTTGCAATGTCCATTTTCCTCTATGAGTTCATATTGACTTAACCCTAATCCTAAGTGGAAATTTGCTTCAATGGGATTTTCCAATGTGTTTTGCCAGGAAACATAGGTAGGGCAGAATAGTAACGTCAGTCCCGTTTAACTATATCCAATCACTCCAAGTTTCTTGGTGATGTCAATTTTGCTCTACGAGTTCATGGTGACCTAACCCTAACCCTAAGTGGAATTTTCCTCCAATGGGATTTTCCCATGTATTTTGCCAGGAAACATAGAAAAGGAAGACGAGAAAAGTCAGTGCTTTCCTAACCATATCCAATCACTCCAAGTTTCTTGGTGATGTCAATTTTGCTCTACGAGTTCATGGTGACCTAACCCTAACCCTAGGTTGAATTTTCCTCCAATGGGAATTTCCCATGTATTTTATCAGGTAACATAAATAGGGCAGACTAGAATGGTTAGTGCCCTCCTAACCTTACTCAAGCACTCTGACTTTGTTGACAATGTCCATTTTGTTCTACAAGTTCATGGTGATCTAACCCTAACCCTAAGTGGAATTTTCCTCCAATGGGATTTTCCCATGTATTTTGCCAGGAAACATAGATAGGGCAGATGAGAAAACTCAGTGCCCTCCTAACCATATCCAAGCACTCCAAGTTTGTTGGCAATGTCCATTTTGCTCTACGAGTTCATGGTGATCTAACCCTAACCCTAAGTGGAATTTTCCTCCAATGGGATTTTCCCATGTACTTTGCCAGGAAACATAGGTAGGGCAGACTAGGAACGTCACTGCCCTCCTAACCAAGTTTCTTGGTGATGTCAATTTTGCTCTACGAGTTCATGGTGACCTAACCCTAACTCTAACTGGAATTTTGCTTCAATGGAATTTTCCCATGTATTTTACCAGATAACATCGATAGGGAAGACTAGAAAGGTTAGAGCCCTCCTAACCTTACCCAAGCACTCAGAACTTGTTGGCAATGTCAATTTTGGTGTCTGAGTTCTTGGTGACCTAACCCTAACACTAAGTGGAATTTTCCTCCATTGGGATTTTCCCATGTATTTTACAAGGAAACATAGATAGGGCAGGCGAGAAAAGTCAGTGCCCTCCTAACCATATCCAAGCACTCCAGGTTTATTGGTGATGTCCATTTTCCTGGACTAGTTCATTCTGACCTAAACCTAACCTAAGTGGAATTAACCTCAAATGGGATTTTCCCATGTATTTTACAAGGAAAAATAGATAGGGCAGACTAGAAAAGTCAGTTCCCTCCTAACCTTACCCAAGCATTCTGGGTTTGTTTGCAATGTCCATTTTCCTCTATGAGTTCATATTGACTTAACCCTAATCCTAAGTGGAAATTTGCTTCAATGGGATTTTCCCATGTGTTTTGCCAGGAAACATAGGTAGGGCAGAATAGTAACGTCAGTCCCGTTTAACCATATCCAATCACTCCAAGTTTCTTGGTGATGTCAATTTTGCTCTACGAGTTCATGGTGACTTAACCCTAACCCTAGGTGGAATTTTCCTCCAATGGGATTTTCCCATGTATTTTGCCAGGAAACATAGATAGGGCAGACGAGAAAAGTCAGTGACCTCCTAACCATATCCAAGCATTCCAAGTTTGTTGGTGATGTTCATTTTCCTGGACCAGTTCATGGTGACCTAACCCTAACCCTAAGTGGAATTTTACTCCAATGGGATTTTCCCATGTATTTTGCCAGGAAACATAGAAAAGGTAGACTAGAAAAATCAGTGCCCTCCTAACTATACCCAAGCACTGCATGTTTCTTACCAATATCAATTTTACTCTACGAGTTCATGGTGACCTAACCCTAACCCTAAGTGGAATTTTACTTCAATGGAATTTTCCCATGTATTTTACCAGTAACATAGATAGGGTAAACTAGAAAGTTTAGTGCCCTCCTAACCTTACCCAAGGACTCCAAACTTCTTGGCAATGTCAATTTTGGTCTCTGAGTTCTTGGTGACCTAACCCGAACCCTAGGTGGAATTTTACTTCAATGGAATTTTCCCATGTATTTTACCAGTAACATAGATAGGGTAGACTAGAAAGTTTAGTGCCTTCCTAACCTTACCCAAGGACTCCGAACTTCTTAGCAATGTCAGTTTTGGTCTCTGAGTTCATGGTGACCTATCCCTAATCGTAGGTGGAATTTTCCTCCAATAGGATTTTCCCATGTATTTTGCCAGGAAACATAGTTAGGCCAGACTAGAAAAGTCAGTGACCTCCTAACCATATCCAAGCACTCCAGGTTTGTTGGTGATGTCCATTTTCCTGGATTAGTTCATCGTGACCTAACTCTAATCCTAAGTGGAATTTTGCTTCAATGGCATTTTCCTATGTATTTTACAAGGAAACATAGATAGGGCAGACGAGAAAACTCAGTGCCCTCCTAACCATATCCAAGAACTGCAAGTTTGTTGATGATGTCCATTTTGCTCTTCGAGTTCATGCTGACCTAACCCTAACCTAAGTGGAATTTTCCTCCAATAGGATTTTCCCATGTATTTTGCCAGGAAACATAGACAGGGCAGACTAGTAATGTAAGTGCCCTCCTCACCATATCAAAGCACTCCAGGTTTGTTGGCAATGTCCGTTTTGCTCTACGAGTTCATGGTGACCTAACCCTAACCCTAGGTTGAATTTTCCTCCAATAGGATTTTCCCATGTATTTTGCCAGGAAATATAGATAGGGCAGATTAGACAGGTCAGTGCCCTCCTAACCATATCCAAGCACGACAAGTTTGTTGGCGATGTCCATTTTGCTTTTTGAGTTCATGGTGACCTAACCCTAACCCTAGGTGGAATTTTCCTCCAATGGTATTTTCCTATGTATTTTACAAGGAAACATAGATAGGGCAGATGAGAAAACTCAGTGCCCTCCTAACCATATCCAAGATGTCCATTTTACTCTTCGAGTTCATGGTGACCTAACCCTAATCTAAGTGGAATTTTCCTCCAATAGGATTTTCCCGTGTATTTTGCCAGGAAACATAGACAGGGCAGACTAGTAATGTCAGTGCCCTCCTAACCATATTCAAGCACTCCAAGTTTGTTGGTGATGTCCGTTTTGCTCTACGAGTTCATGGTGACCTAACCCTAACCCTAAGTGCAATTTTGCTTCAATGGAATTTTCCCATGTATTTTACTAGGTAATATAGATAGGGCAGAATAGAAAGGTTAGTTCCCTTCTAACCTTACCCAAGCACTCCAAACTTGTTGGCAAATTTGGTGTCTGATTTCTCGGTGACCAAACCCTAACACTAAGTGGAATTTTCCTCCAATGGGATTTTCCCATGTGTTTTGCCAGGAAACATAGTTAAGGCAGACTAGTAACGTCCCTGCCCTCCTAACCATATCCATTTTGCTCTACAAGTTCATAGTGATCTAACCCTAACCCTAAGTGGAATTTTCCTCCAATGGTATTTTCCAATGTATTTTACAAGGAAACATAGATAGGGCAGACGAGAAAACTCAGTGACCTCCTAACCGTATCCAAGCACTCCAAGTTTGTTGGTGATGTCCATTTTCCTGGATTGGTTCATGGTGACCTAACTCCAATCCTAAATGGAATTTTGCTTCAATGGGATTTTTCTATGTATTTTACAAGGAAACATAGATAGGGCAGACGAGAAAACTCAGTGCCCTCCTAACCATATCCAAGAATTCCAAGTTTGTTGGTGATGTCCATTTTGCTCTTCGAGTTCATGGTGACCTAACCCTAACCCTAGGTTGAATTTTCCTCCAATGGGTTTTTCCCATGTATTTTGCCAGGAAACATAGATAGGGCAGATGAGAAAACTCAGTGCCCTCGTAACCATATCCAACCACTCCAAGTTTCTTGGTGATGTCCATTTTGCTCTATGAGTTCATGGTGACCTAACCCTAACCCTAGGTTGAATTTTCCTCCAATGGGATTTTCCCATGTATTTTGCCAGGAAACATAGATAGGGCAGATTAGACAGGTCAATGCCCTTCTAACCATATCCAAGCACTCCAAGTTTGTTGGTGATGTCCATTTTACTCTTCGAGTTCATGGTGACCTAACTCTAACCTAAGTGGAATTTTCCTCCAATGGGATTTTCCCATGTATTTTGCCAGGAAACATAGATAGGGCAGATGAGAAAACTCAGTGCCCTCCTAACCATATCCAAGCACTCCAAGTTTGTTGGCAATGTCCATTTTGCTCTACGAGTTCATGGTGACCTAACCCTAACCTAAGTGGAATTTTCCTCCAATGGGATTTTCCCATGTATTTTGCCAGGAAACATAGATAGGGCAGATTAGACATGTCAATGCCCTTCTAACCATATCCAAGCACTCCAAGTTTGTTGGTGATGTCCATTTTACTCTTCGAGTTCATGGTGACCTAACTCTAACCTAAGTGGAATTTTCCTCCAATGGGATTTTCCCATGTATTTTGCCAGGAAACATAGATAGGGCAGATGAGAAAACTCAGTGCCCTCCTAATCATATCCAACCACTCCAAGTTTCTTGGTGATGTCCATTTTGCTCTATGAGTTCATGGTGACCTAACCCTAACCCTAACTGGAATTTTCCTCCAATGGTATTTTCCCCTCTATTTTATCACGTAACATACTTAGGGCAGACTAGAAAGGTCAGTGAACTCCTAACCATATCCAAGCACTCCAAGTTTATTGGTGATGTCCATTTTCCTGGATTAGTTCATGGAGACCTGACCCTAACCTAACTGGAATTTTCCTCCAATGGTATTTTCCCCTATATTTTATCACGTAACATAGATAGAGCAGACTAGAATGGTTAGTGCCTTCCTAACCTTGCCCAAGCCACTCTGAGTTTGTTGACAATTTCCATTTTGCTGTTCGAGTTCATGGTGACCTAACCCTCACCCTAGGTGGAATTTTCCTCCAATAGGATTTTCCCATGTATTTTGCCAGGAAACATAGTTAGAGCAAACTAGAAAAGTCAGTGACCTCCTAGCCATATCCAAGCCCTCCAAGTTTGTTGGCAATGTCCATTTTGCTCTACGAGTTCATGGTGACCTAACCCTAACCTAAGTGGAATTTTCCTCCAATGGGATTTTCCCATGTATTTTGCCAGGAAACATAGATAGGGCAGATTAGACAGGTCAATGCCCTTCTAACCATATCCAAGCACTCCAAGTTTGTTGGTGATGTCCATTTTACTCTTCGAGTTCATGGTGACCTAACTCTAACCTAAGTGGAATTTTCCTCCAATGGGATTTTCCCATGTATTTTGCCAGGAAACATAGATAGGGCAGATGAGAAAACTCAGTGCCCTCCTAATCATATCCAACCACTCCAAGTTTCTTGGTGATGTCCATTTTGCTCTATGAGTTCATGGTGACCTAACCCTAACCCTAACTGGAATTTTCCTCCAATGGTATTTTCCCCTCTATTTTATCACGTAACATACTTAGGGCAGACTAGAAAGGTCAGTGAACTCCTAACCATATCCAAGCACTCCAAGTTTATTGGTGATGTCCATTTTCCTGGATTAGTTCATGGAGACCTGACCCTAACCTAACTGGAATTTTCCTCCAATGGTATTTTCCCCTATATTTTATCACGTAACATAGATAGAGCAGACTAGAATGGTTAGTGCCTTCCTAACCTTGCCCAAGCCACTCTGAGTTTGTTGACAATTTCCATTTTGCTGTTCGAGTTCATGGTGACCTAACCCTCACCCTAGGTGGAATTTTCCTCCAATAGGATTTTCCCATGTATTTTGCCAGGAAACATAGTTAGAGCAAACTAGAAAAGTCAGTGACCTCCTAGCCATATCCAAGCCCTCCAAGTTTGTTGGTGATGTCCATTTTCCTGGATTAGTTCATGTTGACCTAACCCTAACCCTAGGTGTTATTTTCCTCCAAACGTGGAGTGCTTGGATATGGTTAGGAGGGCACTGAGTTTTCCCATCTGCACTATTTCTGTTTCCTGGCAAAATAATTGGGAAAATCCCAATGGAGGAAAATTCCATTTACAGTTAGAGTTAGGTCACCATGAACTCAGAGACCAAAATTGTCATTGCCAACAAGATCAGAGTGCTTGGGTAAGGTTAGGAGGGCACTAACCTTTCTAGTCTTCCCTATCTATGTTACCTGTTAAAATACATGGGAAAATTCCATTGAAGCAAAATTCCACTTAGGGTTAGGGTTAGGTCACCATGAACTTGAAGAGCAAAATGGACATCACCAACAAACTTGGAGTGCTTGGACATGGTTAGGCGTGCACTGACGTTACTAGTCTGCCCTGTCTATGTTTCCTGGCAAAATACATGGGAAAATACTATTGGAGGAAAATTCCACCTAGGGTTAGGGTTAGGTTACCATGAACTCGAAGAACAAACTGGACATCACCAACAAACTTGGAGTGCTTGGATATGGTTAGGAGGGCACTGACGTTACTAGTCTGCCCGATCTATATTTCCTGGAAAAATACATGGGAAAATCCCATTGGAAGAAAATTCCATTTAGGATTCAGGTTAGGTCACCATGAACTCATAGAGGAAAATGGAAATGACCAACAAACTCAGAGTGCTTGGATAAGGTTAGGAGGGCACTAAATTTTCTACTCTGCCCTATCTATGTTATCTGGCAAAATAATGGGAAAATCCCATTGGAGGAAAATTCAACCTAGGGTTAGGGTTAGGTCACCATGAACTCATAGAGCAAAATGGACATTGTCAACAAACTCAGAGTGCTTGGGTAAGGTTAGGAGGGCACTAACCATTCTAGACTACCCTATCTATGTTACCTGGTAAAATACATGGGAAAATCCCATTGGAGGAAAATTCAAGCTAGGATTAGGGTTAGGTCACCATGAACTCATAGAGCAAAGTGGACATCGGCAAGAAACTTGGAGTGCTTGGATATGGCTAGGAGGGCACTGAGTTTTCTCATCTGCCCTATCTATGTTTCCTGGCAAAATACATGGGAAATTCCCACTAGAGGAAACTCAGAGTGCTTGGGTAAGTTTAGGAGGGCACTGACCTATCTAATCTGCCCTATCTATGTTTCCTGGTAAAATACATGGGAAAATCACATTGGAGGAAAATTCCACTTAGGGTTAGGGTTAGATCACCATGAACTAGTCCAGGAAAATGGACTTCGCCAAAAAACTTGGAGTGCTTGGATATGGTTAGGAGTCTGGCAAAATACATGGGAAAATTCAACCTAGGGTTAGGGTTAAGTCACCATGAATTCATAGAGGAAAAAGGAAATGACCAACAAACTTGGAGTGCTTGGATATGGTTAGGAGGGCACTGACGGTACTAGTCTGCCCTACATATGTTTCCTGGCAAAATACATGGGAAAATCCCATTGAAGCAAAATAAAACCTAGGGTTAGGGTTAGGTCACCATGAACTAATCCAGGAAAATGGACATCACCAACAAACTTGGAGTGCTTGGGTAAGGTTAGGAGGGCACTGAGTTTTCTAGTCATCCCTATCTATTTTTCCTTGTAAAATACATGGCAAAATCCCATTGAAGCAAAATTCCACTTAGGATTAGGGTTAGGTCCCCAAGAACTCATAGAGGAAAATGGACATCCCAAACAACCTCAGAGTGCTGGAGTATGGTTAGGAGGGCACTGACTTTTCTTTTCTGCCCTATATATTTTTCCTTGTAAAATATATGGGAAAATCCCATTGGAGGAAAATTCCACTTAGGTTAGGGTTAGGTCACCATGAACTAATCCAAGAAAATGAACATCACCAACAAACATGGAGTACTTGGGTAAGGTTAGGAGGACACTGATTATCTTGTCTGCCCTATCTAATTTTCGTTGTAATATATATGGGAAAATCTCATTAGGGGAAAATTCCAGTTAGGTTAGGGTTAGGTCACCATGAACTAATCCATGAAAATGGACATCACCAACAAATTTGGATTGCTTGGATATGGTTAGGAGGTCACTCACTTTTCTAGTCTACCCTATCTATGTTTCCTGGCTAAATACATGGGAACATCCTATTGGAGGAAAATTCCACCTAGGGTTAGGGTTAGGTCACCATGAAGTCAGAGACCAAAATTGACACTGCCAAAAAGCTCAGAGTGCTTGGGTAAGGTTAGGAGGGCACTAACCTTTCTAGTCTTCCCTATCCATGTTACCTGATAAAATACATGGGAAAATCCCATTGGAGGAAAATTCAACCTAGGGTTAGGGTTAGGTCATCATGAACTCGTGGAGCAAAATGGACGTTGCCGAGAAACTTGGAGTGCTTGGATATGGTTAGGAGGGCACTGAGTTTTCTCATCTGCCCTATCTATGTTTCCTGGCAAAATATATGGGAAAATCCCATCGGAGGAAAATTCTTCTTGGGGTTAGGGTTAGGTCACCATGAACTAGTCCAGGAAAATGGACTTCGCCAACAAACTTGGAGTGCTTGGATATGGTTAGGAGTCTGGCAAAATACATGGGAAAATTCAACCTAGAGTTAGGGTTAAGTCACCATGAATTCATAGAGGAAAAAGGAAATGACCAACAAACTTGGAGTGCTTGGATATGGTTAGGAGGGCACTGACGGTACTAGTCTGCCCTACATATGTTTCCTGGCAAAATACATGGGAAAATCCCATTGAAGCAAAATAAAACCTAGGGTTAGGGTTAGGTCACCATGAACTAATCCAGGAAAATGGACATCACCAACAAACTTGGAGTGCTTGGGTAAGGTTAGGAGGGCACTGAGTTTTCTAGTCGTCCCTATCTATTTTTCCTTGTAAAATACATGGCAAAATCACATTGAAGCAAAATTCCACTTAGGATTAGGGTTAGGTCCCCAAGAACTCATAGAGGAAAATGGACATCCCAAACAACCTCAGAGTGCTGGAGTATGGTTAGGAGGGCACTGACTTTTCTTGTCTGCCCTATATATTTTTCCTTGTAAAATATATGGGAAAATCCCATTGGAGGAAAATTCCACTTAGGTTAGGGTTAGGTCACCATGAACTAATCCAAGAAAATGAACATCACCAACAAACTTGGAGTACTTGGGTAAGTTTAGGAGGACACTGATTATCTTGTCTGCCCTATCTAATTTTCGTTGTAATATATATGGGAAAATCTCATTAGGGGAAAATTCCAGTTAGGTTAGGGTTAGGTCACCATGAACTAATCCAGGAAAATGGACATCACCATCAAATTTGGATTGCTTGGATATGGTTAGGAGGTCACTCACTTTTCTAGTCTACCCTATCTATGTTTCCTGGCTAAATACATGGGAACATCCTATTGGAGGAAAATTCCACCTAGGGTTAGGGTTAGGTCATCATGAAGTCAGAGACCAAAATTGACACTGCCAAAAAGCTCAGAGTGCTTGGGTAAGGTTAGGAGGGCACTAACCTTTCTAGTCTTCCCTATCCATGTTACCTGATAAAATACATGGGAAAATCCCATTGGAGGAAAATTCAACCTAGGGTTAGGGTTAGGTCATCATGAACTCAAAGAGCTAAATCGACATTGCCAACAAACTAGGAGTGCTTGGAAATGTTTAGGAGGGCACTGAGTTTTCTCATCTGCCCTATCTATGTTTCCTGGCAAAATATATGGGAAAATCTCATCGGAGGAAAATTCCACTTAGGGTTAGGGTTAGGTCACCATGAACTGAGAAACCAAAATTGACATTGCCAACAAGCTCGGAGTGCTTCAGTAAGGTTAGGAGGGCACTAACCTTTCTAGTCTTCCCGATCTATGTTACCTGGTAAAGTGCATGGAAAATTCCTTTGAAGCAAAATTTCACTTAGGGTGAGGGTTAAGTCACCATGAACTCATAGAGGAAAATGGACATCGCAAACAAACTCAGAGTGCTTGGGTATGGTTTGGAGGACAATGACTTTTCTTGTCTGCCCTATCTAATTTTCGTTGTAAAATATATGGGAAAATCTCATTAGGGGAAAATTCCAGTTAGGTTAGGGTTAGGTCATCATGAACAAATCCAGGAAAATTGACATCACCAACAAACTTGGAGTGCTTGGATATGGTTAGGAGGTCACCGACTTTTCTAGTCTGCCCTATCTATGTTTCCTGGCAAAATACATGGGAAAATCCTATTGGAGGAAAATTCCACCTAGGGTTAGGGTTAGGTCACCATAAACCTGAAGAGCAAAATGGACATTGTAAACAGACTCGGATTGCTTGGGCAACGTTAGGAGGGCACTAACCATTCTAGTCTGCCCTATATATGTTACCTGATAAAATATATGGGAAAATCCCATTGGAGGAAAGTTCAATTTAGGATTAGGGTTAGGTCACCATGAACTCGAAGAGCAAAATGGACATCGCCAACAAACTTGGAGTGCTTGGATATGGTTAGGAGGGCACTGAGTTTTCTCGTCTGCCCTATTTATATTTCCTGGCAAAGTACATGGGAAAATCCCATTGGAGGAAAATTCCACTTAGGGTTAGGGTTAGGTCAACATGAACTCAAAGAGCAAAATGGACATTGTCAACAAACTCTGAGTGCTTGGGTAAGGTTAGGAGGGCACTGAGTTTTCTCTTCTGCCCTATCTATATTTCCTAGCAAAATACATGGGAAAATGCCATTGGAGGAAAATTCCACTTAGGGTAAGGGTTAGGTCACCATGAACTCATAGAGGAAAATGAACATCCCAAACAAACTTGGAGTGCTTGGGTAAGGTTAGGAGGGCACTGACTTTTCTAGACTGCCCTATCTATTTTTCCTTCTAAAGTACATGGGAAAATCCCATTGGAGGAAAATTTCACTTAGGGTTAGGGTTAGGTCACCATGAACTCGAAGAGCAAAATGGACATCGCCAACTAACTTGGAGTTCTTGGATATGGTTAGGAGAGCACTGAGGTCACTAGTCTGCCCTGTGTATGTTTCCTGGCAAAATACATTGTAAAACCCTATTCGAGGAAAATTCCACCTAGGGTTAGGGTTAGGTCACCATGAACTCGAAGAGCGAAATGGACATCACCAACAAACTTGGAGTGCTTCGATATGGTTAGGAGGGCAGTGACGTTACTATTCTGCCCTATCTATATTTCCTGGAAAAATACATGGGAAAATTCCACTGGAGGAAAATTCAACTTAGGATTCAGGTTGGGTCACCATGAACTCATAGAAGAAAATGGAAATGGCCAACAAACTGGGAGTGCTTGGATAAGGTTAGGAGGGCATTAACTTTTCTACTCTGCCCTATCTATGTTATCTCGCAAACTACATGGGAAAATACCATGGAGGAAAATAACACCTAGGGTTAGGGTTAGGCCACCATGAACTAATCCAGAAAAATGGACATCACCAACAAACGTGGAGTGCTTGGATATGGTTAGGAGGGGACTGAACTGTCTAGTCTGCCCTATATATGTTACCTGATAAAATATATGGGAAAATCCCATTGGAGGAAAGTTCAACTTAGGATTAGGGTTAGGTCACCATGAACTCGAAGAGCAAAATGGACATCACCAACAAACTTGGAGTGCTTGGATATGGTTAGGAGGGCACTGAGTTTTCTCGTCTGCCCTATCTATATTTCCTGGCAAAGTACATGGGAAAATCCCATTGGAGGAAAATTCCACTTAGGGTTAGGGTTAAGTCACTATGAACTCATAGAGGAAAATGGACATCGCAACCAAACTCAGAGTGCTTGGGTATGGTTTGGAGGACACTGACTTTTCTTGTCTGCCCTATCTAATTTTCGTTGTAAAATATATGGGAAAATCCCATTAGAGGAAAATTCCACTTAGGGTTAGGGTTAGGTCACCATGAACTAATCCAGAAAATTGACATCACCAATAAACTTGGAGTGCTTGGATATGGTTAGAAGGTCACTGACTTTTCAAGTCTGCCCTAACTATATTTCCTGGCAAAATACATGGAAAAATCCTATTGGAGGAAAATTCCACCTAGGGTTAGTGTTAGGTCACCATGAACTTGAAGAGCAAAATGGACATTGTCAACAAAATCGGAGTGCTTGGGTAAGGTTAGGAGGGCACTAACCATTGTAGTCTGCCCTATCTAAGTTACCTGATAAAATACATGGGAAAATGCCCTTGGAGGAAAATTCAACCTAGGGTTAGGGTTAGGTCACCATGAACTCGTAGAGCAAAATGGACATTGCCAACAAACTTGGCGTACTTGGATATGGTTAGGAGGGCACTGACATTTCTCGTCTGCCCTATCTATGTTTCCTGAAAAAATACATGGGAAAATCCCATTGGAGGAAAATTCATCTTGGGTTACAGTGTGTTCACTATGAACTTGTAGAGCAAAATGGACAGCACCAAGAAACTAGGAGTGCTTGGATATGGTTAGGAGGGCGCTGAGGTTTCTCTTCTGCCCTATCTATATTTCCTGGCAAAATACATGGGAAAATCCCATTGGAAGAAAATTCCACTTAGGGTTAGGGTTAGATCACCATAAACTAGTCCAGTTAAATGGACATCGCCATGAAACTTGGAGTACTTGGATATGGTTAGGAGGGCACTGACTTTTCTAGTCTGCCCTATCTATGTTATCTGGCAAAATACATGGAAAAAACCCATTGGAGGAAATTCAACCTAGGGTTAGGGTTAAGTCACCATGAACTCATAGAGTAAAAAGGAAATGACCAAAAAACTTGGAGTGCTTCGATATATTTAGAAGGGCATTGATGGTAGTAGTCTGCCCTACATATGTTTCTGACAAAATATATGGGAAAATCGCATTGGAGGAAAATTCCACTTAGGATTCAGGTTAGGTCACCATAAACTGATAGAGGAAAATAGAAATGACCAACAAACTCAGAGTGCTTGGATAAGGTTAGGAGGGCACTAAGTTTTCTAGTCTGCCCTATCTATGTTTCCTGGCAAAGTACATGGGAAAATCCCAGTGGAAGGAAAATTTCACTAGCTTAGGGTTAGGGTTAGGTCACCATGAACTCATAGAGCAAAATGGACACGGCCAACAAGCTCAGAGTATTTGGGTATGGTTTGGAGGGCTTTTACTTTTCTAGCTGCCCTATCTATGTTTCCTGGTAAAATACATGGGAAAATCCCATAGGAGTAAAATTCCACTTAGGGTTAGGGTTAGGTCACCATGAACTCATAGAGCAAAATGGACTTCACCAACAAACTCAGAGTGCTTGGTATGGTTAGCAGGGACCTTACTTTTCTAGCCTGCCCTATCTATGTTTACTGGTAAAATACATGGAAATTTCCTTTGAAGCAAAAATTTCCCTTAGGTGAGGTTAGTCACGCTGAACTCATAGAGGAAAATGGACATCGGCAGAAACAACTCAGAGTGCTTGGTATGGTTTGAGGACACTGTGACTTTTCTTGTCTGCCTCTATCTAATTTTGCGTTGTAAATATATGGGAAAATCTCAACTTAGGGGAAAATTCCAGCTTAGGTTAAGGGTTAGGTCATCTGACAAATCCAGGAAAAAATTGACATCACCAACAACTTGGAGTGCTTCTGATATCGGTTTGGAGTCACCGCTTTCTCTTCTGCCCTATCTATTTTTCCTGGCAAAATACATGGGAAAATCCCATTGGAAGAAAATTCCACTTAGGGTTAGGGTTAGATCACCATAAACTAGTCCAGTTAAATGGACATCGCCATGAAACTTGGAGTACTTGGATATGGTTAGGAGGGCACTGACTTTTCTAGTCTGCCCTATCTATGTTATCTCGCAAAATACATGGAAAAAACCCATTGGAGGAAATTCAACCTAGGGTTAGGGTTAAGTCACCATGAACTCATAGAGTAAAAAGGAAATGACCAAAAAACTTGGAGTGCTTCGATATATTTAGAAGGGCATTGATGGTAGTAGTCTGCCCTACATATGTTTCTGACAAAATATATGGGAAAATCGCATTGGAGGAAAATTCCACTTAGGATTCAGGTTAGGTCACCATAAACTGATAGAGGAAAATAGAAATGACCAACAAACTCAGAGTGCTTGGATAAGGTTAGGAGGGCACTAAGTTTTCTAGTCTGCCCTATCTATGTTTCCTGGCAAAGTACATGGGAAAATCCCATTGGAGGAAAATTCCACTTAGGGTTAGGGTTAGGTCACCATGAACTCATAGAGCAAAATGGACATTGTCAACAAACTCGGAGTGCTTAGGTAAGGTTAGGAGGGCACTGAGTTTTCTCATCTGCCCTATCTATGTTTCCTGGCAAAATACATGGGAAAATCCCATGGGAGGAAAATTCCACTTAGGGTTAGGGTTAGGTCACCATGAACTGAGAAACCAAAATTGTCATTGCCAACAAGCTCAGAGTGCTTGGGTAAGGTTAGGAGGGCACTAACCTTTCTAGTCTTCCCGATCTATGTTACCTGGTAAAGTGCATGGAAAATTCCTTTGAAGCAAAATTTCACTTAGGGTGAGGGTTAAGTCACCATGAACTCATAGAGGAAAATGGACATCGCAAACAAACTCAGAGTTCTTGGGTATGGTTTGGAGGACACTGACTTTTCTTGTCTTCCCTATCTAATTTTCGTTGTAAAATATACGGGAAAATCTCATTAGGGGAAAATTCCAGTTAGGTTAGGGTTAGGTCATCATGAACAAATACAGGAAAATTGACATCACCAACAAACTTGGAGTGCTTGGATATGGTTAGGAGGTCACCGACTTTTCTAGTCTGCCCTATCTATGTTTCCTGGCAAAATACATGGGAAAATCCTATTGGAGGAAAATTCCACCTAGGGTTAGGGTTAGGTCACCATAAACCTGAAGAGCAAAATGGACATTGTAAACAGACTCGGATTGCTTGGGCAACGTTAGGAGGGCACTAACCATTCTAGTCTGCCCTATATATGTTACCTGATAAAATATATGGGAAAATCCCATTGGAGGAAAGTTCAACTTAGGATTAGGGTTAGGTCACCATGAACTCGAAGAGCAAAATGGACATCACCAACAAACTTGGAGTGCTTGGATATGGTTAGGAGGGCACTGAGTTTTCTCGTCTGCCCTATCTATATTTCCTGGCAAAGTACATGGGAAAATCCCATTGGAGGAAAATTCCACTTAGGGTTAGGGTTAAGTCACTATGAACTCATAGAGGAAAATGGACATCGCAACCAAACTCAGAGTGCTTGGGTATGGTTTGGAGGACACTGACTTTTCTTGTCTGCCCTATCTAATTTTCCTTGTAAAATATATGGGAAAATCCCATTACAGGAAAATTCCACTTAGGGTTAGGGTTAGGTCACCATGAACTAATCCAGAAAATTGACATCACCAATAAACTTGGAGTGCTTGGATATGGTTAGAAGGTCACTGACTTTTCTAGTCTGCCCTAACTATATTTCCTGGCAAAATACATGGAAAAATCCTATTGGAGGAAAATTCCACCTAGGGTTAGTGTTAGGTCACCATGAACTTGAAGAGGAAAACGGACATTGTCCACAAAATCGGAGTGCTTGGGTAAGGTTAGGAGGGCACTAACCATTGTAGTCTGCCCTATCTAAGTTACCTGATAAAATACATGGGAAAATGCCCTTGGAGGAAAATTCAACCTAGGGTTAGGGTTAGGTCACCACGAACTCGTAGAGCAAAATGGACATTGCCAACAAACTTGGCGTACTTGGATATGGTTAGGAGAGCACTGACATTTCTCGTCTGCCCTATCTATGTTTCCTGAAAAAATACATGGGAAAATCCCATTGGAGGAAAATTCATCTTGGGTTACAGTGTGTTCACTATGATCTTGTAGAGCAAAATGGACAGCACCAAGAAACTAGGAGTGCTTGGATATGGTTAGGAGGGCACTGAGGTTTCTCTTCTGCCCTATCTATATTTCCTGGCAAAATACATGGGAAAATCCCATTGGAAGAAAATTCCACTTAGGGTTAGGGTTAGATCACCATAAACTAGTCCAGTTAAATGGACATCGCCATGAAACTTGGAGTACTTGGATATGGTTAGGAGGGCACTGACTTTTCTAGTCTGCCCTATCTATGTTATCTCGCAAAATACATGGAAAAAACCCATTGGAGGAAATTCAACCTAGGGTTAGGGTTAAGTCACCATGAACTCATAGAGTAAAAAGGAAATGACCAAAAAAACTTGGAGTGCTTCGACGTATATTTAGCAAGCGACATGATGGCACGTAGTTGCCCGTAGCATATGTTTCTCGACAAAATATATGGCGAAAATTCGCCCATTTGGAGGCGAAAATTCCAATTAGATTCAGGTGCGATAGGTCACAATAAAAACTGATAGAGGAAAATAGAACTGACCAACAAACTCAGAGTGCTTGGATAAGGTTAGGAGGGCACTAAGTTTTCTAGTCTGCCCTATCTATGTTTCCTGGCAAAGTACATGGGAAAATCTCATTGGAGGAAAATTCCACTTAGGGTTAGGGTTAGGTCACCATGAACTCATAGAGCAAAATGGACATTGTCAACAAACTCGGAGTGCTTAGGTAAGGTTAGGAGGGCACTGAGTTTTCTCATCTGCCCTATCTATGTTTCCTGGCAAAATACATGGGAAAATCCCATGGGAGGAAAATTCCACTTAGGGTTAGGGTTAGGTCACCATGAACTGAGAAACCAAAATTGTCATTGCCAACAAGCTCAGAGTGCTTGGGTAAGGTTAGGAGGGCACTAACCTTTCTAGTCTTCCCGATCTATGTACGCTGTATAAAGGCATGGAAAATTCTCTTTGAAGGCACAAATTTCACTTAGGGGAGGGTTAAAGTCACCTATTGAACTCATAGAGAAAAGGAAAGTCGCAAACAAACTATCAGAGTGCGGGGTATGTTTGAAGGACATAGAATTCTGGACGTTTCTTGTCTGCCCGATCTAATATTTCGGTTGTTAAAATAGTATGGGAAAATTCTCATTAGGGGAAAATTCCAGTTAGGTTATGGTTAGGTAATCATGAACAAATCCAGGAATAACTTGACAATCACCCAATACAAAATTGGAGTGCGTTGGATATCGTTTGGAGGTCGAACCGACTTTTTGTATCTAGTCTGCCCTATCTATGTTTCTGGCACCAATACATGGGGGAAATACCATGGATACAAAATTACACTTAGGTTAGGGTTAGATCACCATAAACTAGTCCAGTTAAATGGACATCGCCATGAAACTTGGAGTACTTGGATATGGTTAGGAGGGCACTGACTTTTCTAGTCTGCCCTATCTATGTTATCTCGCAAAATACATGGAAAAAACCCATTGGAGGAAATTCAACCTAGGGTTAGGGTTAAGTCACCATGAACTCATAGAGTAAAAAGGAAATGACCAAAAAACTTGGAGTGCTTCGATATATTTAGAAGGGCATTGATGGTAGTAGTCTGCCCTACATATGTTTCTGACAAAATATATGGGAAAATCGCATTGGAGGAAAATTCCACTTAGGATTCAGGTTAGGTCACCATAAACTGATAGAGGAAAATAGAAATGACCAACAAACTCAGAGTGCTTGGATAAGGTTAGGAGGGCACTAAGTTTTCTAGTCTGCCCTATCTATGTTTCCTGGCAAAGTACATGGGAAAATCCCATTGGAGGAAAATTCCACTTAGGGTTAGGGTTAGGTCACCATGAACTCATAGAGCAAAATGGACATTGTCAACAAACTCGGAGTGCTTAGGTAAGGTTAGGAGGGCACTGAGTTTTCTCATCTGCCCTATCTATGTTTCCTGGCAAAATACATGGGAAAATCCCATGGGAGGAAAATTCCACTTAGGGTTAGGGTTAGGTCACCATGAACTGAGAAACCAAAATTGTCATTGCCAACAAGCTCAGAGTGCTTGGGTAAGGTTAGGAGGGCACTAACCTTTCTAGTCTTCCCGATCTATGTTACCTGGTAAAGTGCATGGAAAATTCCTTTGAAGCAAAATTTCACTTAGGGTGAGGGTTAAGTCACCATGAACTCATAGAGGAAAATGGACATCGCAAACAAACTCAGAGTTCTTGGGTATGGTTTGGAGGACACTGACTTTTCTTGTCTTCCCTATCTAATTTTCGTTGTAAAATATACGGGAAAATCTCATTAGGGGAAAATTCCAGTTAGGTTAGGGTTAGGTCATCATGAACAAATACAGGAAAATTGACATCACCAACAAACTTGGAGTGCTTGGATATGGTTAGGAGGTCACCGACTTTTCTAGTCTGCCCTATCTATGTTTCCTGGCAAAATACATGGGAAAATCCTATTGGAGGAAAATTCCACCTAGGGTTAGGGTTAGGTCACCATAAACCTGAAGAGCAAAATGGACATTGTAAACAGACTCGGATTGCTTGGGCAACGTTAGGAGGGCACTAACCATTCTAGTCTGCCCTATATATGTTACCTGATAAAATATATGGGAAAATCCCATTGGAGGAAAGTTCAACTTAGGATTAGGGTTAGGTCACCATGAACTCGAAGAGCAAAATGGACATCACCAACAAACTTGGAGTGCTTGGATATGGTTAGGAGGGCACTGAGTTTTCTCGTCTGCCCTATCTATATTTCCTGGCAAAGTACATGGGAAAATCCCATTGGAGGAAAATTCCACTTAGGGTTAGGGTTAAGTCACTATGAACTCATAGAGGAAAATGGACATCGCAACCAAACTCAGAGTGCTTGGGTATGGTTTGGAGGACACTGACTTTTCTTGTCTGCCCTATCTAATTTTCCTTGTAAAATATATGGGAAAATCCCATTACAGGAAAATTCCACTTAGGGTTAGGGTTAGGTCACCATGAACTAATCCAGAAAATTGACATCACCAATAAACTTGGAGTGCTTGGATATGGTTAGAAGGTCACTGACTTTTCTAGTCTGCCCTAACTATATTTCCTGGCAAAATACATGGAAAAATCCTATTGGAGGAAAATTCCACCTAGGGTTAGTGTTAGGTCACCATGAACTTGAAGAGGAAAACGGACATTGTCCACAAAATCGGAGTGCTTGGGTAAGGTTAGGAGGGCACTAACCATTGTAGTCTGCCCTATCTAAGTTACCTGATAAAATACATGGGAAAATGCCCTTGGAGGAAAATTCAACCTAGGGTTAGGGTTAGGTCACCACGAACTCGTAGAGCAAAATGGACATTGCCAACAAACTTGGCGTACTTGGATATGGTTAGGAGAGCACTGACATTTCTCGTCTGCCCTATCTATGTTTCCTGAAAAAATACATGGGAAAATCCCATTGGAGGAAAATTCATCTTGGGTTACAGTGTGTTCACTATGATCTTGTAGAGCAAAATGGACAGCACCAAGAAACTAGGAGTGCTTGGATATGGTTAGGAGGGCACTGAGGTTTCTCTTCTGCCCTATCTATATTTCCTGGCAAAATACATGGGAAAATCCCATTGGAAGAAAATTCCACTTAGGGTTAGGGTTAGATCACCATAAACTAGTCCAGTTAAATGGACATCGCCATGAAACTTGGAGTACTTGGATATGGTTAGGAGGGCACTGACTTTTCTAGTCTGCCCTATCTATGTTATCTCGCAAAATACATGGAAAAAACCCATTGGAGGAAATTCAACCTAGGGTTAGGGTTAAGTCACCATGAACTCATAGAGTAAAAAGGAAATGACCAAAAAAAGTAGGAGGCTTCGGATATATTTAGAAGGGCTTGATGGTAGTAGTCTGCCCTAAATATGTTGTACTCTGGACAAAAATATATGGGAAATAGCAGTGGAGGAAAATTCACTTAGGATTCAGGTTAGGTCACCATAAACTGATAGAGGACTATAGAAATGACAAACAAAAAAAAAAACACCAAAAAAAAAAAAAAAAAAAAAAAAAAATATCAGAGGCTGGATAAGTTAGGAGGGCACTTAGTTTTCTAGTCTGCCCTATCTATGTTTCCTGGCAAAGTACATGGGAAAATCCCATTGGAGGAAAATTCCACTTAGGGTTAGGGTTAGGTCACCATGAACTCATAGAGCAAAATGGACATTGTCAACAAACTCGGAGTGCTTAGGTAAGGTTAGGAGGGCACTGAGTTTTCTCATCTGCCCTATCTATGTTTCCTGGCAAAATACATGGGAAAATCCCATGGGAGGAAAATTCCACTTAGGGTTAGGGTTAGGTCACCATGAACTCAGAAACCAAAATTGTCATTGCCAACAAGCTCAGAGTGCTTGGGTAAGGTTAGGAGGGCACTAACCTTTCTAGTCTTCCCGATCTATGTACTGGTAAGTGCATGGAAAATCCTTTTGAAGCAAATTTCACTTAGGGTGAGGTTAAGTCACCATGAACCATAGAGAAAATGTACATCGCAAAACAAACTCAGAGTGTTTGGTAGTTTGGAGGGACACGACTTTTCTGTCTGCCCTATTAATTTTCCCGTCGTAAAAGATATGGGAAAATCTCCATTAGGGGAAAATTCAGTTAGGTTAGGGTTAGGTCATCATGAACAAATCCAGGAAAAATGACATCACAACACAATTGGAGTGATGGATACGTCTGCGAGGTCACCGACTTTTCTAGGCTGCCCCTATCTATGTTTCCTGGTAAAATACATGGGAAAATCCCATTGGAACAAAATTCCACTTAGGGTTAGGGTTAGATCACCATAAACTAGTCCAGTTAAATGGACATCGCCATGAAACTTGGAGTACTTGGATATGGTTAGGAGGGCACTGACTTTTCTAGTCTGCCCTATCTATGTTATCTGGCAAAATACATGGAAAAAACCCATTGGAGGAAATTCAACCTAGGGTTAGGGTTAAGTCACCATGAACTCATAGAGTAAAAAAGGAAATGACCAAAAAACTTGGAGTGCTTCGATATATTAGAAGGGCATGATGGTAGTAGTATGCCCTACATATGTTTCTGACAAAATATATGGGAAAATCGCATTGGAGGAAAATTCCACTTAGGATTCAGGTTAGGTCACCATAAAACTGATAGAGGAAAATAGAAATGACCAACAAACCCAGAGTGCTTGGATAAGGTTAGGAGGGCACTAAGTTTCTAGTCTGCCCTATCTATGTTTCCTGGCAAAGTACATGGGAAAATCCCATTGGAGGAAAATTCCACTTAGGGTTAGGGTTAGGTCACCATGAACTCATAGAGCAAAATGGACATTGTCAACAAACTCGGAGTGCTTAGGTAAGGTTAGGAGGGCACTGAGTTTTCTACTGCCCTATCTATGTTTCCTGGCAAAATACATGGGAAAATCCCATGGGAGGAAAATTCCACTTAGGGTTAGGGTTAGGTCACCATGAACTGAGAAACCAAAATTGTCATTGCCAACAAGCTCAGAGTGCTTGGGTAAGGTTAGGAGGGCACTAACCTTTCTAGTCTTCCCGATCTATGTTACCTGGTAAAGTGCATGGAAAATTCCTTTGAAGCAAAATTTCACTTAGGGTGAGGGTTAAGTCACCATGAACTCATAGAGGAAAATGGACATCGCAAACAAACTCAGAGTGCTTGGGTATGGTTTGGAGGACACTGACTTTTCTTGTCTGCCCTATCTAATTTTCGTTGTAAAATATATGGGAAAATCTCATTAGGGGAAAATTCCAGTTAGGTTAGGGTTAGGTCATCATGAACAAATCCAGGAAAATTGACATCACCAACAAACTTGGAGTGCTTGGATATGGTTAGGAGGTCACCGACTTTTCTAGTCTGCCCTATCTATGTTTCCTGGCAAAATACATGGGAAAATCCTATTGGAGGAAAATTCCACCTAGGGTTAGGGTTAGGTCACCATAAACCTGAAGAGCAAAATGGACATTGTAAACAGACTCGGATTGCTTGGGCAACGTTAGGAGGGCACTAACCATTCTAGTCTGCCCTATATATGTTACCTGATAAAATATATGGGAAAATCCCATTGGAGGAAAGTTCAATTTAGGATTAGGGTTAGGTCACCATGAACTCGAAGAGCAAAATGGACATCGCCAACAAACTTGGAGTGCTTGGATATGGTTAGGAGGGCACTGAGTTTTCTCGTCTGCCCTATTTATATTTCCTGGCAAAGTACATGGGAAAATCCCATTGGAGGAAAATTCCACTTAGGGTTAGGGTTAGGTCAACATGAACTCAAAGAGCAAAATGGACATTGTCAACAAACTCTGAGTGCTTGGGTAAGGTTAGGAGGGCACTGAGTTTTCTCTTCTGCCCTATCTATATTTCCTAGCAAAATACATGGGAAAATGCCATTGGAGGAAAATTCCACTTAGGGTAAGGGTTAGGTCACCATGAACTCATAGAGGAAAATGAACATCCCAAACAAACTTGGAGTGCTTGGGTAAGGTTAGGAGGGCACTGACTTTTCTAGACTGCCCTATCTATTTTTCCTTCTAAAGTACATGGGAAAATCCCATTGGAGGAAAATTTCACTTAGGGTTAGGGTTAGGTCACCATAAACTCGAAGAGCAAAATGGACATCGCCAACAAACTTGGAGTACTTGGATATGGTTAGGAGGGCACTGAGTTTTCTCATCTGCACTATCTATGTTTCCTGGCAAAATAATTGGGAAAATCCCAATGGAGGAAAATTTTGCCAGGAAACATAGTTAAAGCAGACTAGAAAAGTCAGTGCGCTCCTAACCATATCCAACCACTCCACGTTTATTGGTGATGTCCATTTTCCTGGATTAGTTCATGGTGACCTAACCTTAAAACTAGGTGTTATTTTCCTCCAATGGGATTTTCCCAAGTATTTTATCAGGTAGCATAGATAGGGTTAGTGCCCTCCTAACCTTACCCAAGCACTCCGGGTTTGTTGACAATATCCATTTTGTTCTTCGAGTTCATGGTGACCTAACCCTAACCCTAGTTGGAATTTTCCTCCAATAGGATTTTCCCATGTATTTTGCCAGGAAATATAGATAGGCCAGACTAGAAAAGTCAGTCACCTCCTAAACATATCCAAGCATTCCAAGTTTTTAGCTGATGTCCATTTTCCTGGATTACTTCATGGTGACCTAACCCTCACGTAAGTGGAATTTTCCTCCAATGGGATTTTCCCATGTATTTTGCCAGGAAATATAGTTAGGGCAGACTAGAAAAGTTAGTGACCTCCTAACCATATCCAAGAAATCCAAGTTTGTTGGTGATGTCCATTTTCCTGAATTAGTTCATGGTGACCTAAACCTAATCCTAGGTGGAATTTTCCTCCAATGGGATTTTCCCATATTTTTTACAAGGAAAAATAGATAGGGCAGACATGAAAATCAGTGCCCTCCTAACCATACCCAAGCACTCTGAGTTTTTGCGATGTCCATTTTCCACTATGAGTTTATGGTGACCTAACCCTAATCCTAAATGGAATTTTGCTTCAATGGGATTTTCCCATGTATTTTGCCAGGAAACAAATGTAGGGCAGACTAGTACCGTCAGTGCCCTCCTAACCATATCCAAGCACTCCAAGTTTGTTGGTGATGTCCATTTTGTTCTTCGAGTTCATGGTGACCTAACCCTAACCCTAGGTGTTATTTTCCTCCAATGGGATTTTCCCATGTATTTTGCCAGATAACATAGATAGGGCAGAATAGAAAAGTTAATGTCCTCCTAACCTTATCCAAGCACTCCGAGTTTGTTGGTCATTTCCATTTTCCTCTATGAGTTCATGGTGACCTAACCCTAACTCTAAGTGGAATTTTCCTCCAATGGGATTTTCCCATGTATTTTGCCAGGAAACATTGACAGTGCAGACTAGAAATATCACTGCCCTCCTAACAATATCCAAGCACTCCAAGTTTGTTGCTGATGTCCATTTTGTTCTTCGAGTTCATGGTGACCTAACCCTAACCCTAAGTGGAATTTTCCTCCAATGGGTTTTTCCCATGTATTTTGCCAGATAACATAGATAGGGCAGACTAGAAAAGTCAGTGCCCTCCTAACCATATCCAAGCACTCCAAGTTTTTTGGCGATGTCCATTTTCCTGGAATAGTTCAAGGTGATCCAACCCTAACCCTAAGTGGAATTTTCCTCAAATGGGATTTTCCCATGTATTTTGCCAGGAAACATTGACAGTGCAGACTAGAAACATCACTGCCCTCCTAATCATATCCAAAAACTCCAAGTTTGTTGGTGATGATCATTTTGTTCTTCGAGTTCATGGTTACCTAACCCTAACCCTAGGTTGAATTTTCCTCCCATGGGATTTTCCCATGTATTTTGCCAGATAACATATATAGGGCAGACTAGAAAAGTTAGTGCCCTCCTAACCTTATCCAAGCACTCCGAGTTTGTTGGTCATTTCCATTTTCCTCTACGAGTTCATGGTGACCTAACCTGAATCTTAAGTGGAATTTTCCTCCCATGGGATTTTCCCATGTATTTTGCCAGGAAATATAGATAGGGCAGACGAGCAACATCAGTGCCCTCCTAACCATATCCAAGGACTCCACGTTTGTTGGTGATGTCCATTTTGCTCTTCGAGTTCATGGTGACCTAACCCTAACCCTAAGTGGAATTTTCCTCCAATGGGATTTTCCCATGTATTTTACAAGAAAAAATAGATAGGGCAGACTAGAAAAGTCAGTGCCCTCCTTACCTTACCCAAGCACTCTGAGTTTGTTTGCGATGTCCATTTTCCTCTATGAGTTCATGGTGACATAACCCTAACCCTAAGTGAAATTTTGGTTCAATGGAATTTTCCCATGTATTTTACCAGGTAACCTAGATAGGGAAGACTAGAAAGATTAGTGCCCTCCTAACCTTACCCAAGCACTCCGAGCTTTTTGGCAATGTCAATTTTGGTCTCTATGTTCGTGGTGACCTAACCCTAACTCTAAGTGGAATTTTCCTCCAATGGGATTTTCCCATGTATTTAGCCAGGAAACATAGACAGTGCAGACTAGTAACATCAGTGCCCTCCTAACCATATCCAAGCACTCCAAGATTTTTGGCGATGTCCATTTTGCTCTACGAGTTCATGGTGACCTAACCCTAACCCTAAGTGGAATTTTCATCCAATGGGTTTTTCCCATGTATTTTGCCAGATAACATAGATAGGGCAGACTAGAAAAGTCAGTGCCCTCCTAACCATATCCAAGCCCTTCAGGTTTGTTGGCGATGTCCATTTTCCTGGACTAGTTCAAGGTGATCCAACCCTAACCCTAAGTGGAATTTTCCTCAAATGGGATTTTCCCATGTATTTTGCCAGGAAACATAGATAGGACAGAATGCAAAATTCAGTGCCCTCCTAATCATATCCAAGCACTCCAAGTTTGTTGGTGATGTCCATTTTGTTCTTCGAGTTCATGGTGACCTAACCCTCACCCTAGGTGTTATTTTCCTCCAATGGGATTTTCTCATGTATTTTGCCAGATAACATAGATAGGGCAGACTAGAAAAGTTAGTGCCCTCCTAACCTTATCCAAGCACTCCGAGTTTGCTGGTCATTTCCATTTTCTTCTAAGAGTTCGTGGTTACCTAACTTGAATCTTAAGTGGAATTTTCCTCCCATGGGATTTTCCCATGTATTTTGCCAGGAAATATAGATAGGGCAGACTAGTAACATCAATGCCCTCCTAACCATATCCAAGCACTCCAAGTTTGTTGGTGATATCCATTTTGCTCTTCGAGTTCATGGTGACCTAACCCTAACCCTAAGTGGAATTTTCCTCCAATGGGATTTTCCCATGTATTTTACAAGGAAAAATAGATAGGGCAGACTAGAAAAGTCAGTGCCCTCCTTACCTTACCCAAGCACTCTGAGTTTGTTTGCGATGTCCATTTTCCTCTATGAGTTCATGGTGACATAACCCTAACCCTAAGTGAAATTTTGCTTCAATGGAATTTTCCCATGTATTTTACCAGGTAACCTAGATAGGGAAGACTAGTAACATCAGTGCCCTCCTAACCATATCCAAGCACTCCAAGATTTTTGGCAATGTCCATTTTGCTCTAGGAGTTCATGGTGACCTAACCCTAACCCTAAGTGGAATTTTCCTCCAATGGGATTTTCCCATGTATTTTGCCAGGAAAGATAGGTAGGGCAGACGAGAAAACTCACTGCCCTCCTAATCATATCCAAGCACTCCAAGTTTGTTGGTGATGTCCATTTTGTTCTTCGAGTTCTTGGTGACCTAACCCTAACCCTAAGTGGAATTTTCATCCAATGGGTTTTTCCCATGTATTTTTCCAGATAACATAGATAGGGCAGACTAGAAAAGTCAGTGCCCTCCTAACCATATCCAAGCCCTTCAATTTTGTTGGCGATGTCCATTTTCCTGGACTAGTTCAAGGTGATCCAACCCTAACCCTAAGTGGAATTTTCCTCAAATGGGATTTTCCCATGTATTTTGCCAGGAAACATAGATAGGTTAGAATGCAAAATTCAGTGCCCTCCTAATCATATCCAAGCACTCCAAGTTTGTTGGTGATGTCCATTTTGTTCTTCGAGTTCATGGTGACCTAACCCTAACCCTAGGTTGAATTTTCCTCCATTAGGATGTTCCCATGTATTTTGCCAGGAAACATAGTTAAGGCAGATTACAAAAGTAGTGCCCTCCTAATCATATCCAAGCACTCCACGTTTGTTGGTGATATCCATTTTCCTGGATTAGTTCATGGTGACCTAACCCTAACCCTAGGTGTTATTTTCCTCCAATGGGATTTTCTCATGTATTTTGCCAGATAACATAGATAGGGCAGACTAGAAAAGTTAGTGCCCTCCTAACCTTATCCAAGCACTCCGAGTTTGTTGGTCATTTCCATTTTCCTCTATGAGTTCATGGTGACTCCGTTCCCTTTCTCTCTCTTTTTCTTGTTCTTCTTTCTCTTTTCTTTTTTTCTTTTTGTTTTTTTGCCTTGAATCTTTTTTTCCCCTTTCTCTTTTCTTCATCTTCTTTTCATTTCCATTTTCCTCTATGAGTTCATGGTGACCTAACCTGAATCTTAAGTGGAATTTTCCTCCCATGGGATTTTCCCATGTATTTTGCCAGGAAATATAGATAGGGCAGACTAGTAACATCAATGGCCTCCTAAGCATATCCAAGCACTCCAAGTTTGTTGGTGATGTCCATTTTGCTCTTCGAGTACATGGTGACCTAACCCTAACCCTAAGTGGAATTTTCCTCCAATGGGATTTTCCCATGTATTTTACCAGGTAACCTAGATAGGGAAGACTAGAAAGGTTAGTGCCCTCCTAACCTTACCCAAGCACTCCGAGCTTTTTGGCAATGTCAATTTTGGTCTCTGTGTTCATGGTGACCTAACCCTAACTCTAAGTGGAATTTTCCTCCAATGGGATTTTCCCATGTATTTTGCCAGGAAACATAGATAGGACAGAATGCAAAATTCAGTGCCCTCCTAATCATATCCAAGCACTCCAAGTTTGTTGGTGATGTCCATTTTGTTCTTCGAGTTCATGGTGACCTAACCCTAACTCTAAGTGGAATTTTCCTCCAATGGGATTTTCCCATGTATTTTGCCAGGAAAAATAGACAGTGCAGACTAGTAACATCAGTGCCCTCCTAACCATATCCAAGCACTCCAAGTTTGTTGGTGATGTCCATTTTGCTCTTCGAGTACATGGTGACCTAACCCTAACCCTAAGTGGAATTTTCCTCCAATGGGATTTTCCCATGTATTTTACAAGGAAAAATAGATAGGGCAGACTAGAAAAGTCAGTGCCCTCCTTACCTTACCCAAGCACTCTGAGTTTGTTTGCGATGTCCATTTTCCTCTATGAGTTCATGGTGACATAACCCTAACCCTAAGTGAAATTTTGGTTCAATGGAATTTTCCCATGTATTTTACCAGGTAACCTAGATAGGGAAGACTAGAAAGGTTAGTGCCCTCCTAACCTTACCCAAGCACTCCGAGCTTTTTGGCAATGTCAATTTTGGTCTCTATGTTCGTGGTGACCTAACCCTAACTCGAAGTGGAATTTTCCTCCAATGGGATTTTCCCATGTATTTAGCCAGGAAACATAGACAGTGCAGACTAGTAACATCAGTGCCCTCCTAACCATATCCAAGCACTCCAAGATTTTTGGCGATGTCCATTTTGCTCTACGAGTTCATGGTGACCTAACCCTAACCCTAAGTGGAATTTTCCTCCAATGGGATTTTCCCATGTATTTTGCCAGGAAAGATAGGTAGGGCAGACGAGAAAACTCACTGCCCTCCTAATCATATCCAAGCACTCCAAGTTTGTTGGTGATGTCCATTTTGTTCTTCGAGTTCTTGGTGACCTAAACCTAATCCTAAGTGGAATTTTCATCCAATGGGTTTTTCCCATGTATTTTGCCAGATAACATAGATAGGGCAGACTAGAAAAGTCAGTGCCCTCCTAACCATATCCAAGCCCTTCAAGTTTGTTGGCGATGTCCATTTTCCTGGACTAGTTCAAGGTGATCCAACCCTAACCCTAAGTGGAATTTTCCTCCCATGGGATTTTCCCATGTATTTTGCCAGGAAACATAGACAGTGCAGACTAGTAACATCAGTGCCCTCCTAACCATATACAAGCACTCCAAGTTTGTTGGTGATGTCCATTTTGCTCTTCGAGTTCATGGTGACCTAACCCTAACCCTAAGTGGAATTTTCCTCCAATGGGATTTTCTCATGTATTTTGCCAGATAACATAGATAGGGCAGACTAGAAAAGTTAGTGCCCTCCTAACCTTATCCAAGCACTCCGAGTTTGTTGGTCATTTCCATTTTCTTCTAAGAGTTCGTGGTGACCTAACTTGAATCTTAAGTGGAATTTTCCTCCCATGGGATTTTCCCATGTATTTTGCCAGGAAATATAGATAGGGCAGACTAGTAACATCAGTGCCCTCCTAACCATATCCAAGCACTCCAAGTTTGTTGATGATGTCCATTTTGTGCTTCGAGTTCATGGTGAACCTAACCCTAACACTAGGTGTTATTTTCCTCCAA